>NW_027071804.1:692060-777488 GCF_002906115.3 Quercus suber | reverse complement strand
AAAATGATTAACGTTATGTATTTTTTTTAAGTAGTAGCATTTCATTCAAACACAAAGTTTGCAATTACCAACATGTTTCCATTTAAAGTTTGCTCTTCACCCCCCCCCCCCCCTTTTATTTATTTATTTATTTTTAAATTATGATAACCTTATATTTAACTCCTAATTTTTTTTAGGTTAACATATTCATAATTTTGTTGGATTGCATTGAGGCTAGGGCACATTGAAATATTGGATAAGTTTGGATAAGAGACTTTACAAAAATTATTGTATGATTTAAGCCTCACATGATGTGGTTGTTATCTAAAAAATTATTGTTAAAGATCTGTTTTGTAAGAGAAACTATATTTATCATTTGTGTAATTATATGTGGAATTCAACTTACTATTTTTTGATAATTACTGATTATTACTACATCAAAAATGCTACATACAGTTTTTTATTTTTTTTTATATATTATTATTTCAAAGGTAGCTGCTAAATCTTGCTAAATCTCGAATTTAAATTCTTTTTTACTTTTGTTATGAATGTGTAATAAGTGACTAAATTTTAAGATTAAAAGTAAGTTGATAACTCTCATAAATTAATCTGAATTATCTTTTTAAAAAAAATTAATAACTAATTAAAGAAAGAGGTGTAAATAAATTTTGAATTTATCAGTTATTTTTATACTAACCATGATAAAACTTTTGTAAAGAAATTCTTATAAAAATTTAGAATATTTGATTACTAATATAAACAAAAAAGGGAGAATGTTAATTTTTTCAAACCTCAAAGAAGGTTCATGTTTTTTCCCTTCAAATTTAAGGTGAAATGTTATTCCTTAGAGCATTCGCATCAGCTCGTGTAAAATTTGTGTCTATTTTACACATAAAAACCTACTTTTTCTATTTTACTCATTCACTTTTACAATACCCTCACATCAGTTCATCTATTCTATCCCCTCTTCTATTTAAATAATCAATTTTTTCAATTATTTTATGATTTTCTTCTTACCTTTTTATACGCGCTCTGTCTCTCACTTTCTTTCTCTCTTTCCATTTTTCTGATTCTATTTCTCTCTATCTCTCACCGTCTCCCTCTCGGTCTCCCTCTCTATAGCCATCTTCGATCAAGCTCTATCCGGTGATCCAGATCACAAGCTCCGGCGATCCAGATCACAAGTCTCCCTCTCAATCTCCCTCACGCTTCACCGGCGATCCACGAGCTCCGGCGATCCATCCGGCGATCCACGAGCTCAAGCAAGACCCACGATCTCCAGCGATCCAGATCCTCTCTTCATCGGCCGCTCCACGCTTCACCGGCAGACCCACGAGCTCCGGCAACCCAGATCGCTCCGATAAGCACCGATATCTTTGTCCGTTTGGGTTTGTTTGTGTGTGGGTGTGTTTGTGTGTGGGTTTGTTTGGGTTAATTTTTAGTTGATTCTGGCTGTTTGAGTTTGTATGTGTGTTTGTGTGTGGGTTTGTTTGGGATCATTTTCAGTTGATTCTGGCGCGCTGGAAGTTGGGGAAGAAAGGTGGGAGATGAGCGTCAGTTGATGAGGGAGAAAAAATTATTAAAAAATTAAATACACAAGCTACAGTGCCCGTGTAAATATACACGGGTACTGTAGCTCATTGATAAATTTCTACACTCCTTCATATACATCTCTCTCTAAGAAATTATTCAAAATTTTACCCTAATTATTGACTATTGTGTCTCCCGCAGACGATGATGGTATTCCCCTCACCGATTTCGATTCTTCTCCACTCCGTATTCCTCTCTTTCTCTCTCCTCTCCTTTTTTTTTTTTTTTCTTTCTGCAAATATTTTTGAATTTTTATTAGGGTAAATGTTGATTAATTTACTGTATAGAAGTAGGAGAAGCGAAGCCATCAATTGTCATCGAAGACGATTATAATATTCCTGATGATTCTGGTTCTTTTCTCGGTATTTCTTTATTTTTCCCCATTTATATCTTGTACGCTATGTGTATGTATAGATTTCTGTATGACAGAAAGTGTTTTTGTTGTTTTATCATGCGATTGACTTTGACTGGGTTTGTAGAAAAAGAGAAGAAGCCAGCGGAGGTTAAGATCGATGGTAGGCAGCGACCATGTAAAGTTTCGACTCGAGATAATCAAAACTATATGGTTGGCTTTATCGACCGTATTGTCGATTTTTGTTATTGGTTAATGAAAATCGACATTACGGTCGATTAACCCAACTATATAAGATAGAATGGTGAAGAAGAATACATGTTCTCAATCTCAATGAGTCGGTTAAAGTTCTATAGTTGGTTTAAGATTCATTGGTTTTCTGTGTGCAGAATTTAATACCTATTTTGAATTTTAATTAGAGATTATATCTGTTAATATATTTGTTATGTAAATAGTTAAAGTATCATTGGTCTAAGATTCATTTACTGTTAAGAAAAAGTTTACAAGTTAGGTAAATTTAGATAATGAAGGAAAAAAAAAAGAAGGGAAGATGAAATGTTGGCTATGCCTGTGGCAATATCTATAAGGGGAGTTATCCATTTGGATTTCATCTAGTGGAATGTGCTTAGTTTTTCTGGTTCTCTAACTGGTAATATAGTTACTTTTCTCTTTTAGTGGTACTTTTAGATAAGGTATTACTTTGTTTTAGTTTTACTTTTAAATAGTTTCTTTATAAGGCTGGGGAAAAAAAAATCAGAAAATAGATTGTGAGATTACTTCTGTGTTGGCTATGCCTATGGAATTATGGAACATGGATATTCTGAGTTATCCTCTAGACGAGACTTTTCTTGTCTCTGTTCTATTAAGTTTTTGAAGTAATGACGTCTGCCGGTTAATTTTTCAATTCACAATATTTAATTGCTGTACTTTATTATTCAAGGCCTCATTAAAGGTTAATATTACCAAAAATAGTAATAAATGAGGCAGAAGCAGAAATTTGGTAAGTTTTTGGGTTTCACCTTTAATATTTGTGAGAGTGGATGGCTTTCAACTAACATTGACAGTCACCGTTTTCATAAATTGTTTGTTTTGACTACATCTCTTGATTATTTCCAAACTTGACTGAACTGCACTTTCTCTGAAGGAAACTATCATATAAACTATCTGGCAACCAGAGGACCTGACTTTTTATTTAATATAACATTTTGGTTACATTATTATAGTGGTATTTTGTCATCATCATCATTGTTTATCATCATCAGCAAGACCTGCCTCCAAACCGAAAGGGAACAAATTTCAGTGGGGATAAAATGATCCATAAATAAATATAATCAATATACTATTATTTTAGTATATAGACGGGCAATACATATTAAATATTTAAGTAAATTTTAAAATGACCGAAAACGGCCTATGTTTTAAAGTAATCAACACAATCCAGTTATGTAAATGAATTCTCCCAACTCCCCATCATGATTTGGTTTACAATGTGCAAAAACTTTGACAATTACAATTTTCAAGATGATAATATTGAGAGATAAATAAAACAACTAATTTTTCTTTAAATTTTAATGGGTTAGCTTTCCCAAGGCTCCTGTTGCTTTGCTAGATAAAATTTCCAAAAATATTTTTTTGGGAAAAGATCACTGGCTCAACAGTCTTGACATATGTTTATGAAGCTTTACGTAAATTCATCACATATTTTCCATTAGCTACAAAAAGGAAAATAAACAAGGAATTTATTCTTAAGAAATAAATTTCCACCAAATAAATAGCAAGGAAACAACAATCAAAACATCATGGTTATTATTGGAATGGTTTGTCTGCAAGCATACAGTAAGACTGACTTCTCTAATGAAATCAACAAGTATCTCCTCACAAGCGACAAGCCTAAATCCCCCTCCCCTACTACCCATTCCAACCCTTCCCATGAGAGTTTACATGTTGGTTTTAAATCATCGCATTTATACAAGTCTAAACTATATAATTTTTAAGCTAACTAATTTTTTTAAAATAACATAATGATATCTTTCTAAGGAAGAACCCCTTGGACTTGCCCATGAACATGAAAAGAAAGACAAGGAAACAGCACCAGTGTGCTGGAGGTGCATCTAACTTATGTAAAAGTAGACCAATCAAGAAGATCCAACAAACTAGAGAAGGAATGACTACCCATAGTAACCATCCAATCATACAAAGTGCGCAGAAAAAATTAACTTCACTACCACCATAGGTTGTTCAATGCCTTTGAATGCCTGGTAATTCCTTTCCTTCCAAATGAACCATTTGACACAAAGATGGAAAAGTTGGAAATGCACTTTCTTCAAAAAGCCAACTTGTCAAGCGTCAACAAAATTAAAAGAAGGATTCAAAAATTGTAACAAGCCAATAGTATGATTAAAAACATTGTGGTCACTTCAAAATGGGATTTAAATTGTGACAAGAATCATCTGTGAATACCTTATTCAGGCATACCGCTATGTAATAGTAAATGGGATTTAAAATGTCTAAAATATAAGTCCCAACAAATTAACAACAACCAAAGTTTAATTGCAGAAAAGAAAAAGTATAATGATGAAACTAAAGTTAGATGCTGCAACAGGATACAGCATAAAGAACATATCTCTCCAGGACAGCTTTAAAAAAATTATTAAGAAAAAGGTTAATTTAAAAAAGGGATATAATAAATACAAACCTCTTTCGAAAAATGGCTTCAAGTGATTGCATAATAATCAAAAAATATTTGAAATGTTGAGGGATCCTAAATAACTGGCCTCCAAGAAATTGGAATCTGTACCCCACAAGGCAACAATAGTTTTAACTAAAAAGTACCAAAATAGAAAAAACATAAAAGGCTAATGAGTTATATTAAGATCGTTTGCCTCAAAAAAAGTTAAATATACCAGTACCATACCAATCTCATATGACTTTCATCAAATGATGTCCCCATTAAATCAAATACTAAAACATTAAAGGATACTGAAAGAGCCAGTTCCTGTAACTTGCTTCGAACTTCTTCTTTTTTTGTATCGGGGGGGGTGTGGGGGTTTGTTTTGTTGCCAACAAAAAAAAAATTGATACTTCAATCAAATAAAAGTTTGTAAAGAAAAAAAATGCAAAGATACCAATCTAACATAAAAACCAGTGTATTACCATCATTTTTAAGCTAGTGCGGTGAAGTTAGAGATATCTGGAAAACTTGAAAAACTAAATGATCCTTGAAAGAAATAGCTATCTTATGTTGAAGCATAGAAGGCAATCCAGAAATGGGCTGACAATTGATGAACCAAGATGACATATTTGTAATCAAAACATTGACAAAGAATCTTTATCTATTATGGAAAAAAGAAGAAAATTTTAACTAAAAGACTTTCTATTAAAAACCTGATCAGCAATTTCACCCATGACCCCTAATTAAATAGAAACACAAGCAACTTGTTCACACAAAAAGACAACAAGAAGAAAAGTACAGAGTCAAATGGAACTCTGCCTGTGTGATGCTTAGTGTCCTAATCTTCATATACAGCTGGTGCCAAGCCCAAAGAAAAGTGGTGGGTGCTGTAAATTGATAGCTAGCATAAAACTTAGTCACAACTCACAATGCATGAAAGAGAATCCTTGCACAAATTAGAGAGTGATTTAACTCAGGTTAACAAGAGAGTATAACCTTTGATACGATATAATGATAAGAAAAGATACATATAGTCAAACATAATTTAGTTGGGATTAAGACTTAGCCAAGTTGAGTTCAATTGAAATTACAATAAAATGACAGCTGTCAAGTGGCATAAGCAGAATATCAAAACTATAAGCATGTAAGCAAACAAAATTCATCTTCATTATTATTTTAAGTAATATTAAGAACAAACTTGTCAAAGTACAGCCCAGCAATCACCTCAACACATTCATTTTACAAACTGGCTACAACTGACATAGAGGACTTTAAGTTCCCAATTCTAGACAAAAAATTATCACATAACAGAAGATAGAACAGAATTAGTTCTTTGGAAATTCAAGAATTCCTCCACTCCAAATCAGTTAAGAACAACCAACCAGCCAAAAAAAAAATTACCCAATAAATATCAGATAAGAAGCAGACTGGATTGTCAAAGAAGAATCGGCCAAAACAGGATCTGATCTGACATAAAACCAACTCCTTTCAATAATTTTACATTGCTCAAAGCAACCTACTTCCTCAATTAAAAGATCACAAGCAGACTATTTATAAACAAAGCCAAACAAGAAATAAAGAATTTACATTTTATCCAAGAAAAATAACCTTCACTACAAAATCCAAGACACAGGAAAAAAAAAACATATATATATATATATAAAATAACGCTACTGCCTCTGCACAAATGACATCATGAGATGTCAGAAAGAACTTCTCCATGTTTCAGAAAGAAACAAGCTGATTCAATATCTTCAAACCAATGGCACAATGATATGGTGCTTGATGAAAGCATATAATTTGTAAGCAAGCATATCTTAATCATATATTAATCAAGATTGACCACATGTATTCTTCTTCACCATTCTATACACCATAAATATACCTGAGGAGGTTCCTATGCTTTAATACAATTTTATTACATGTCATAAAAGGGCTGTATGCAATTGTCCAAAACTTGAATTTGGGTTTGAATATGCCTTTTAGCCCAAGTCAGCCCTAATAGTTTAGACCCAGAGACAATGTGATTACCAATTACCTAGATAATTGGTATCAACCCAAAAGACCTAAACAAATCAATGCATACAATTATTTATGACAATGATGATGATGACAAAATACCACTATAATAATGTAACCAAAATGTTATATTAAATAAAAAGTCAGGTCCTCTGGTTGCCAGATAGTTTATATGATAGTTTCCTTCAGAGAAAGTGCAGTTCAGTCAAGTTTGGAAATAATCAAGAGATGTGGGCAAAAGAAACAATTTATGAAAACGGTGACTGTCAATGTTAGTTGAAAGCCATCCACTCTCACAAATATTAAAGGTGAAACTCAAAAACTTACCAAATTTCTGCTTCTGCCTCATTTATTACTATTTTTGGTAATATTAACCTTTAATGAGGCCTTGAATAATAAAATACAGCAATTAAATATTGTGATTTGTGAATTGAAAAATTAACCGGCAGACGTCATTACTTCAAAAACTTAATAGAACAGAGACAAGAAAAGTCTCGTCTAGAGGATAACTCAGAATATCCATGTTCCATAATTCCATAGGCATAGCCAACACAGAAGTAATCTCACAATCTATTTTCTGATTTTTTTTCCCCAACCTTAAAAAGAAACTATTTAAAAGTAAAACTAAAACAAAGTAATACCTTATCTAAAAGTACCACTAAAAGAGAAAAGTAACTATATTACCAGTTATAGAACCAGAAAAACTAAGCACATTCCACTAGATGAAATCCAAATGGATAACTCCCCTTATAGATAATGCCACAGGCATAGCCAACATTTCATCTTCCTTTTTTTTTCTTCATTATCTAAATTTACCAAACTTGTAAACTTTTTCTTAACAGTAAATGAATCTTAGACCAATGAAACTTTAACTATTTACATAACAAATATATTAACACATATAATCTCTAATTAAAATTCAAAATAGGTATTAAATTCTGCACACAGAAAACCAATGAATCTTAAACCAACTATAGAACTTTAACCGACTAATTGAGATTGAGAACATGTATTCTTCTTCACCATTCTATCTTATCTATATAGTTGGGTTAATCGACCGTAATGTCAATTTTCATTAACCAACAACAAAAATCGACAATACGGTCGATAAAGCCAACCATATAGTTTTCATTATCTCGAGTCGAAACTTTACATGGTCGCTGCCTACCATCGATCTTAACCTCCGCTGGCTTCTTCTCTTTCTCTACAAACCCAGTCAAAGTCAATCGCATGATAAAACAACAAAAACACTTTCTTTCATACAGAAATCTATACCTACACATAGCGTACAAGATATAAACGGGGAAAAATAAAGAAATACCGAGAAAAGAACCAGAATCATCAGGAATATTATAATCGTCTTCGATGACAATCGATGGCTTCGCTTCACCTACTTCTATACAGTAAATTAATCAACATTTACCCTAAAAAAATTCAAAAATATTTGCAGGAAAAAAAAAAAAGGAGAGGAGAGAGAAAGAGAGGAGTACGGAGTGAGAAGAATCGAAATCGGTGAGGGGAATAACATCATCGTCTGCGGGAGACACAATAGTCAATAATTAGGGTAAAATTTTGAATAATTTCTTAGAGAGAGATGTATGTGAAGGAGTGAGTACCGAAAGAGTGCTTGGAGGAGCGGAGAGATCTTGGAGAAGACGGTAATGGCGATCATTGAGGCTCAGTGGTGTCTTCCTGCTGCGCCTTCTGTCCGCCATTTCTTAAGCAGAGAAGAGAGGGAAGGAATATAAATGCAAATTTTGTGTCTTTTTCTTTTGAAGATGTACTTTCTGACGAGGGTTACTTATACTAGATTTTTTTTTTTTTTTCCTTCTGAAAACTTTTTGCTGCTGGTGCTAAGAATACTTGTACTTTAAAAGTTTAACTTGTACCTTAATAAAATTTGAAAAATAAAATGAGAGGGAAAAATCAAGTTTTAAACAACTATACATTAAAACTATAAATAAATAAATAAAAATTTTGAAAAAAAAAAAACTCTTCTATATTTTCTATACCTCATCAAAAAAGCTAAAAACTAAAAGGGAACACTCTCCTTCTTTAGAATCTAAGACATAACATTTCACCTTAAATTTGAAGGGAAAAAACATGAACCTTCTTTGAGGTTTTAAAAAATTAACATTCTCCTTTTTTTGTTTATATTAGTAATCAAATATTCTAAATTTTTATAATAATTTCTTTACAAAAGTTTTATCATGGTTAGTATAAAAATAACTGATAAATTTAGAATAAAAATTCAAAATTTATTTACACCTCTTTCTTTAATTAGTTATTAATTTTTTAAAAAGATAATTCAGATTTATTTATGAGAGTTATCAACTTACTTTTAATCTTAAAATTTAGTCACTTATTACACATTCATAAGAAAAGTTAAAAAGAATTTAAATTCGAGATTTAGCAAGATTTAGCAACTACCTTTGAAATAATAATATATAAAAAATAAAAAATAAAAAACTGTATGTAGCATTTTTGATGTAGTAATAATCAGTAATTATCAAAAAACAGTAAGTTGAATTCCACATATAATTACACAAATGATAAATATAGTTTCTCTTACAAAACAGATCTTTAAAAATAATTTCTTAGATAACAACCACATCATGTGAGGCTTAAATCATACAATAATTTTTGTAAAGTCTCTTATCCAAACTTATCCAATATTTCAATGTGCCCTAGCCTCTATGCAATCCAACAAAATTATGAATACGTTAACCTAAAAAAAAATTAGGAGTTAAATATAAGGTTATCATAATTTAAAATAAATAAAAGGGGGGGGGGGGGGGGGAGGGAGAGCAAACTTTAAATGGAAACATGTTGGTAATTGCAAACTTTGTGTTTGAATGAAATGCTACTACTTAAAAAAAATACATAACGTTAATCATTTTTAAAACCCCAAGTTATCTTTATTTATAAATAAAAAAAGTAAAAGAGTAAACTTTTGGAAAAACTTTGGTGAGAGTTTGTATTGAATATCTTATTTTAAAAAATAGTTTGTGTTCGAATGAAAAGTTTGCGATTTTTATAAATAAATAAACAAATATATATATATATCCAAAAAAAAAAAGGAAAAGAGCAAACTTGATTTGGATGATTCTATTTCGAGCCCTTCTTTGTCTAACCACAATCTGAAAGAACTTAGTGTTCTTGTCTCCTTGGAGAATCCAATTTGATCTTGCCTTCTGAGCCCACATCAACTCTTCTCTGTTTAGGAGCTCTTCTAGCTAGCTCAGGGTGACCATAAACAACTTAGTGTTCTTGTCTCCTAGCTAGCTCAGGGTGACCATAAACAAAAGTGATAGAAGTAGGTAAACCCTTATTATCCAAGAAGTTAATGTGGATAAGGTGAGCAAACTTAAAAATAATACTAACACTTTGGCTAGGCATCCAAGTAAGGAGCAACCCCCCACTAAGACCCACTCTAGGAACATCCCAACCATCAATGAAACCACATCTATGCCAAATATCTCTACCCTTCCCTTAAACTAATTTGGTTTCCATAAAAAACATAAAATCAGGTTTGTATTCGCGGGCTTTTTGTTGACATTGAAGAATTGCAGAGAGATTGCCCAAACCTTTGTAATTCCAGCTCAAGATCCTCATGGCTGCTAGGGAAGCTGTTTAGAGTTAGTTTCCTAGCACCCATTTGGATATGAGGGAGTAGTTCCATTGTTAAAACAATCAGAAGTTTCAGCAAAGTAACAAAGGGAATCAAGTGATGCACTAAGGTTACCTTCCTTTGAGAAGAATCCACTAAGGATTTTTTGTCTTATGTTCCTTCCAATCCTTCCCAGTTCTGATCTGACTCTCTTCTTGGAGGACGCTTAATTCCCATCCCACCATTCCTTACAAAGCAAATTTGTTGAGGTACTAGGATTCGAAGCAATTGAAGGTGAAAAATAAGGTCCTGGGCCAAAGTCTACAGATTCAGAGGGAAGTATGTTGTTGAGCCTAGTATCCAGGCTCACAGAGTGACTATGAACAATGTGATGTGGGTTAGGGTTAGACAAAAAGTGAGGCCCATCAAGGTTTTGGCCAGCTGTTTGAAGTTTATGTATTTGAGGCCCATCACTAGATCCACCAACTTCCAATCTAAATTTGTCTTTATCCACCCATTGGACCAAAGTTTCAATAAGGAGTTCAGAGTCTTCAGGAATCTACCCTCCTCCCCATGCATCCCTAAGTACCCATTTATGACGTCCCTCATTAAGTCTATCAAGGTTGAACATCACCATTGTCTCATCACTGTCAGTTTCAGAACCAGCCCTAGAGTTATCTCGCCAAACACCATTTGTCATAAAAGGTCCTCTGTCAGCAACCTAAGTCCAATGAAGAGAAGAATTAGAAGGGATGGCTCCAGGAGGTCGCATGGTAAAGGTAGCAGTGTTTAGGACATTGTCAGTGGGGTCAGTAAGGGATTAATCAAGTGAGGGGTTAGAAAGGTGATCCATGGTGTGAGTTTGAGCATGGGATGAAACAGGGGAATTGATAGGAGTGGGGGGGATGGTAGAAGTACCTAAGGAAAGGGAGAAAAAGCCAGAATTTAAAGATGTATGTTCATTTTCAGAGTTCAAGGTAGTGGGAAACAGGTTGGAAGGGGGAATATTTAGGGGATTAGGGATGTGAGGTGTTTCAAGGTTAGGAAACACCTGCTGATCATCCTCTTGAGAATGAGATGAGAAGTTGAATTGGGGTGGGGCTTGATGAAGATGAAGGTTTGGATTCTGAAGGTAGGAATGGTGAGAGGTTTGAAGGTTTCCACACCTGACTTGGGTAGTCCATCGATGTCATCTGTTGTGAAAAGCTCAGAGCTTATTGTGGAAGTGAGCTTCCAAAGAATCAAATCCAAACTGCGCCTGATGAATGCGTTGGAATCGGTTGCATTATCTGATGAGCATCCTCTCTATCTCATCCATGCTTTCACTGCATTGGCTTCTAGTATGGCCAATCAAACTACATCGAACACATAATTTATGGACCCTCTCATATCTACATTGTACCCAGGTCCTCGAACCATCATCCATTTGGAGCATGAAGCCTGCAGTTAGTTGCATCCAAGGGTCAATCCGAACTCTGATTCTCATAAATCTAATGTTCCTAGGTATCTGATCCTTCCAGTCCACCTTTTCAAAAATACCCATAATCTTTCCCATGTGCTCAGCCAACTCTAGGTGCTGGTATTCTAGGGGAAGACCATGCAATTGAACCCACAGAGAGACAAAGTTCAACTGAAGCCTGTTAAGCACCAGATTAGGCCTCCATTTCTCCAGTACCAAAAAAGCTCTATCCACCGCCCAAGGACCCTTTGAGCAAAAGTGGTTTAACTCCTCTAAAACCTCAAAGTGTAACAGATAGAAGAAGGAATCACACCCTATAACTAAAACCACCCCTCTAATCCACCATGCAGAGTTGATTATTTGTTGGATATGATGTACGAAGAATTTTTGATAATCCAAGATGAACCCAATGGCACAATGGCTTTAGAAATCTCGTTGCATGTGGAGATTTTTAGTGTCAGCTTCCAGAACATGGCCATGCCTAGCAAAAGGCGCTTCACTGCCCTCACTCTCCTGTGTAGAAGCATCAGATTCCTCCACAAAGGGACCAACATTCATCTCGGACCCACTACTCTCAGTCCAGCTAAACTCTCTAGCTGGAAAGTGGTCCCCCATGATCAGCACAAGCAGGAGACAAACAGTACCAAATAGAGAATAAACCAAGGAAATGAGATAAAAAAAGAGACACACAGTCAAAGGTAAGGAAAGGTAGTACAAAAAGAAGTAGACGAGAAAAAGGTTGAAACAAAATACTACACTTTTTAGTACAAACAAAAGGTATGAAGTAAAAGGTGTTCTAGATTTTCACAATCCACCACACACAAGATGGGTCATGGTAGTTGAAGCAAAAGAAGTGTTGGGAAAGGTAAGAAATAAATAGAAGGATGGTGATAGGAGTATAGATAGGAACAAAGGAAGACTAAAATAATCAAGAAAAAAGATGGAGGTTATGGGATAGAGCGCCGCAGTGAAGAGGTGCCGTCGAAAGCTTGGTTGAAGTGAAGACGCTCTCTAGAGAGTTCTTTTTAGTTTTTTTTTTTGGAAAAAAAAACTATAAAAATGAGTAATCTTGATTTAAAAATATAAAGAAATTAAATAATTTTCAAGTATGTTATCTCAGCTTTTAAATAAAAAATAATAAAGCATAAAACATTACATTAAAATTACAATTAATCATTCACGTATATAGTCATACTTGAATGACTATCCATACCTTAAATACAAATCAATTGATTGATTTGTATTTAAGGTATGGATAGTCATTTTTTTGGAGGTTGAACAAGTGGGTTTGTATTTAAGGTATATCTAGCATTTTTATTAGAAGTTGAAAAAGAATGTTTATATATTTTGAAAGCAAGGAGAATGACACTTAATTGAACTAGTTGTATATTGATGGTTTTGTGATAATGAATTTAAGTGGTTGAGTATAAATTCAACAAGTTGTGTGTGTGTATATATATATATATATATTTAGTATGGATGAAGTATTATACATTTCACATTTTTTGTAAATATTTTGATATTGTGAAGACGTGTTTATATTGTTAATAGGTTAAATATGATGTGCTTAGTGGAAAAAAAAATTATAAAAAAAGATAATTTATTGCAACAAAAATTACTATTGCAATAAACTATCACAACAAAAATGTTTTGTTGCAATTAGTATCCAGAAGTAATTTATTGCAACTAAAATAACTATTGTGGTAACCTTAGCAATAAAAAAATTTGTTGCAATAAGTTTCTTTAGATAATTTATCATAACATACAAAAATTACCGTTGTGGTAACCTATTACAATAGAAATTTTATTGCAATAAATTATAGCAAAAATATTTTTTGTTGCAACAAAGTATTTTTAATAATAATAAAAATATTTTATTGCAACAAAACGCTATTGAAATGAAATTTTTGTTGTGATAGCCTATTGCCACAGAGTTTATTGCAACAATGTGCAATGAAATTTTTTCGTTGTAATAGGAGTTTATTGCAACACTTTTTGAGTATATTGCAATAAAAAATTTCATTGCAATAGATCTTTTTTCTTGTAGTGTATATTCATGAAAATTCTCTTTGCTCAATGGTTTAACTCCTTTGAGCAAAAGTGGTTTAACTCCTCTAAAACCTTAAAGTGTAACAAATAGAAGAAGGAATCACGCCCTATAACTGAAACCACCCCTCTAATCCGCCATGCAGAGTTGATTATTTGTTGGAGATGATGTACGGAGAATTTTTGATAATCCAAGATGAACCCAATGGCACAATGACTCCAGAAATCTCATTGCATGTGGAGATTTTCAGCGTCAGCTTCTAGAACAGGGCCATGCCTAGCAAAAGGCGCTTCACTGCCCTCACTCTCTTGTGTAGAAGCATCAGATTCCCCCACAAAGGAACCAACATTCATCTCGGGCCCATTACTCCCAGTCCAGCCAAACTCTCTAGCTGGAAAGTGGTCCCCCATGATTAGCACAAGCAGGAGACAAACAGTATCAAATAGAGAACAAACCAAAGAAACGAGATAATAAAAGAGACACACAGTCAAAGGTAAGGAAAGGTAGGAAAAAAAGAAGCAGAAGAGAAAAACGTTGAAACAAAAGACTACACTTTTTACTACAAACAAAAGGTATAAAGTAAAAGGTGTTCTAGATTTTCACAATCCACCACACACAAGATGGGTCCTGGTAGTTGAAGCAAAATAAGTATGGGGAAAGGTAAGAAATAAATAGAAGGATGGTGATAGGAGTTTTGAAAGGAACAAAGGAAGACTAAAATTAATAATCAGGAAAAAAGATGGAGGTTATGGGATAGAGCGTCGCAGTGAATAATAATAAATTTTTTAAAATTAATTAATTAATTTTTACATTAATTTTTCCATTTGTCTGCTTTGCAATTCAACAAAAACCATATCTAGGAACTACACTAACAAATCAAAGATAAACATAAAAAATTAAAAAATTTGAAGTACTTCATTTCAATAGATATGTCAGAAAACACAAATATATACACAACTTGTTAAGTTTACATTCAAACACATAGTTTCGAAAAGTATGCAAAAATCAATATAAAATGAAAGAAAAGTTTCTTCCTGAAACCGAAAGTGTTATCCAAGCATGTTTCATGACCATTTCATTGACTTACCACATATTTTGAAAAAAAAAAAAGATCAATCAAGGATTAGTCAACCTTGCACAAAAATGAATTATTCAACTTGATTCAAGTACATAATTAATCCCTCTTTTACAATGAGCAAAATACAACAGTAATCTTGAAATGATTACACAAAACTTATCATGGAATAAGCCAACACTAAAACCTAACCATTATTATATTATATTAAATTACTTACTGAATAAAATTTTGGATCATTTTTCTAATTGGGGGTCTAAGGCAAATGACCTAGCCTAAGAGCTAACCCTCATGAATTATTTCAAGAACATCATGTGATCATGTGAATTGTTTCAATAATATCATATAATCATGTGATTTTTTTCTAGAACATCATGTGATTTAAAAAAAAAAAATTTAACATGTTTCAATCTTAAATCAACCCATATCATCATGACAAAAATATGTACCTTAAATTATAAGTGAATTTAATAGTTCAAATACACTAGAGGTTAAGCTGCATACAATGGAGATTTTTGGATATAATTTTGGTAAATCTCCCTAACTAGAAGTCTAGAGGGGAATGCAACTAAAGTTTTGATCGCATTCAAGAGAAGGATCACCAACAACTTTATAACCATACTTTGAAGTTTCCTCCTATAGCCCTATGTGAATTAAGGTGCCTTGAATTTTAAATCTCCATTCTATTTATAGAGGAAGATAGGCCTTATGATGAGTTTTGGATGTGCACGAGACTCTCTAGAATGACTGGCTTAGATTTCAATTTCAAAATTTGATCAAAACCGGAATTAGAGGGAAATAAGACTAGCTAGCTAGCTAAATTTTGAAAAATCAATCTGGTTTATTCAACTGTTGATCAACACTTAAAAGTTGCCTCTGGCTAACTGCTCATCCAAATGCTAATCGACACTTTGATCCTAGGCCCTTACTTCGGTTTTGTTTTGAATTTGGCGCTTTTCTGATCAATTAGGAGTAGTAACCCGATTTTAAATTCGATTTTTAGCCATTTTAAGTCATATAATGCTATTAAATATTTAATATTTTTAAATATAACTTTATTATTTGATTCAAAGGATAATTTTAGAAATAATCTAAAAATATTAGACATCTTTTAACATTTATGACTTGATTTCACAATTATCTTGAGCTTAATCCACTATAATTCAACATGTCATCAGTTAAAATTAATAAGGAATCAATCATAATTAATTATTCATGGTCATATGTGATCCATTCTAATCACATGGACATGTACTAGCCATTTGAAATTTGATCGAGTCATAACCTTCAATCCGATGGTCTAATTGAAACTCGTGATATATTGTTTTGATTGTTAAAATCTCTAAATTTTCTTTATGTGAACAGTTTGAAGATATACCAATTAAAATGGCAATTTTTCCCTCTAGTTGTGAAATGACAATTTTGCCCATGATGAAAATGGTGCAAAATGGG
This sequence comes from Quercus suber, assembly GCF_002906115.3. Classification (NCBI taxonomy): domain Eukaryota; kingdom Viridiplantae; phylum Streptophyta; class Magnoliopsida; order Fagales; family Fagaceae; genus Quercus; species Quercus suber. The sequence goes on along the minus strand of NW_027071804.1, from coordinate 761,234 downwards.
GTGTTTGCACTAATAAGGTTTGAACCCACAACCTTAAGCCACTAGCCAGAGTAATACTAATAGTCTGATGGCATTCTACACCCTTGGTGGAGTTTGTTTTTAAGATTTGATCCTGTTTTACTAGGGCCACCTACAAGACTTGAAACTTAGCCCATCCATCAGATTCAACTCAAACTAGTGACATGCCCAAACACTTTCAACAAGATTGGTAGTTGGAAACATGTTTCCAGCCTTCAAACTTGACCTTCTCATATATCTGTCAACCCTCATTCAACAGTTCCTCTATTTAATTTAAAATCCGTAAATCCAACACTTGTAACCATAAATTTGCAATGTTAACTCCCTCTCTCCCTCCAATTAGGCTCCCTCCCTTAACTTCACTCCCTTGCCATTCAATTGAAACCCTCACCCAATGAAACCATTAAAATTGAAAATTCAGTCCAATCAAGTAGTTCGATTAAGTTGGACAACAACATATATTGTTTCCTCTACCCCATAGATTGATTATGTTGAGTGATGGGTCCACTTCCTACATAATCCGCAACATTTGACCAGTCTTGGTCCCTATGTTTAAATTAAATAGCATTCATCTTTTTTTTTTTTTTAGAGGAATTAGTTAGTTAAGTTAGCATTGAAATTTTGGTGTACTAACAGGTTTAAGATCATAGACGGTAAACTAACAAAATGGCCTAAGTCTTGTTAGTCTAGCGAAAGCTTTAAACTTATATGTTGGTTCCTAGTTTGACGATATGGGACTCAAGTTCACCTTTTCTTTTGAGATGAATTAGTTAGTTAATTTAAAGTCCTGAACCAAACACTTTTGTTTCTAGGTATTTCTTCTTCTTCTTCTCTTTTTATTTTTTTATTTTTTTTTTATTTTTATTTTTATAAAAAAACAGGTTTAATTACAATTTTATTCCTCACCCTTTGCCCTTTAATTCAAAATGGTTTGTAACCTTTCAAATGTGTCCCTTTAGCTGTAACCTTTTATTATTGTGTCAAAATAATCATTGTGGTTAAGCATTGAATGGAAAATTAATGTGGCAAATAGAGAGATTAAAATAATGTGATAATGCTAATTGGATGCCAAAGTGGATGTCATATGACATTGATTATAAATAAAAAAAAAAACAAATACTTGGGCAGAATGACTCATGTACACACATGAGGGGCTCAATTTTGAATACGAAATCCCTAATCCCAAGTATAGCCCAACAAAAGGAATAGATAGGTTTTGGGTAAGGGGTAGGGGGAGATCGAAGCTAGGGAAGAGATTCATATGAATCGGCTCAAAATGAAAAACATAATTTTTTAACAAATTTGGCAATTGGCAACAAATTTCAAGCCTTCAAACCCGACCTACGACAACCCATATATCTGCCCACCATTTATTTGATAGTTCATCTTTCTAATTACAAATATGCATCCACCTTAATGGAATCCAAGACCACAAATTTGACACCAACAACCATAGATTTGGCATTGATAATTGTAATTTCGCAACTAGAAGTGTTATGCTTTCTCTCTCCCTCCATTCAACCCCCCTAGACCCCTCCCTCTTTGGCTAGCCCCTCTCCCTTTAAGAGCATTAGCATTTGCCTCAATATAAGTTTAGCCAAATTTGTTATAAAAATCTCATTTTTACTAATTTAGCTAATTTCAGACAACTACATCAACTTCAATACTTTATTACTATTATATTTTTATATTATTTTCTCTCACCCAAATATTATTATAATTACTTAACCTCATTCTTTCTCAAATTTTAGTCTTTCCATAGTCACCAATTCACCACCTCAAAGACGCAATTCATACAAACCCAACCACACCACATCCATTAAACCCATCGGCAACACATCAAACCAACCACATTTGAACAACAATAAAGAAAAAGAAGAAACAAACCAAAGGCCCACCCTTTAAGCCAAATTAGAAAAAAAAAAAAAAAATCAACCGCACCCTCAGATTGTGACCAACCACCGTGTAAGGCACCACCAAATCATGACCTAGAAACCGTCGTCCACCACCCATGGCAACCTAGCCACTATCCTCCCACCTAGATCAACTCACATCAACCTAAACAAACCAAATTGATTTTTTTTTTTAAAAAAAAAAAAGAAGAAAAGAAAACACCAACTAACATAGGTGATTAACCGTTTGGCGGTTTGGGTACTGATTATATTGAGTGCGTCTATGTTTTTCAGCGTTTCACGCTTTTTTTCATTGAGAAGCGCGTTTCAGTGCTTTCCAGCGGATCCGTGCACTGTTTATGGGACTCACAAATCTCTTTTTTCACCAAAACTTTAATTAAAAATGGGTCTCACGGCGCTATTCACACATTTAAGAATTATTTTGTTACAGTATTTTTAATTTTCAATTTTTAACAAAATAAACGGTATCTAAACTAATTTCATTAAAATTTGGTTTACCCTGCTGTAAATGGTCTATCTTCTCTCTCTTGTGATTCAACCAACACCTATCACCCGATAAAACCACCGTCATCAACCAATCTAATCACGCAATTTCAAAACACTACAAATTTTGTTTCTCCCTCATCTCAAATTGGTTGGGTTGACTAAAGGGCCAAGTTACCACCACCTATCCTTTATTTATTCATTTTTTTAATTTATTCCTATAATGTGAGGTGAAATTGTGAACCAACACACTCCCCTTCCTTTTATTGCGTGATGATTGTGCGGGTCACCGACCATACACACCCTTTTTAGAAAAAATAAATGTACTCAAAAAAAAAAAAAAAATTCAAACTTTTCCAAATATTATATGCGCTATATATTTTGTCAAAGCCTCTCATGTCCATTCACTTTTCTCTCTCACCAAACAGCCTTCTATAAGAGCGAGCGAGCGAGCGATACAGAGAGAGAGAGAAAGGTCTTTATTTATCCGAATTTTAGGGTTTCCTTCTTTCACCACCGACGCCCAATTTCGAAACTCTAACCTTCGGATCTGGTACTCTTCTATCTTTTCCCTCTCACAATTCTTCGCGATCCGATCTTTTATTCCGGTTAATTTAGGGTTTCATTTTTCAATCTGTTTCGATTTTGGAATTCGAGTTTTGGCTTTGGATGATTGTATTTGTTTCTCTGTTCCATGATTCGTGTTTAAATTTTGTGCCTTTCGTATCCAACTTTCTAATTTGGTCTTTGTCTGATTTTTTTTCTTAGAATCTAACTGAAAAGGTATGTATTTATGTGTATGGGTCCTAAAGTTTTATTCCTTTATCGCTTTAATTAACAGACTTTGTGAAACTCGGCAGGTAGATCAAGCATGTCTTTTAATGTTTATGTACGATTTGGGATGAGTTATTTTATTTTTGGTAAAGTTTGTTGCTTGTGCTATGTTCTTTTTGGTATTACCCTTTTGGATGTTGTTGTGTTAGGAGTTAAACATCATACGATCAAAGCTTTTATTTTGTTGGGTTTGTCTTGTTTTTGGATTTTTGTTGCTTAATTTTCATTTATCTATCAGTTTGTATGATTGTGTAATTGAATTTGATTGTGATTGCTGTTAATACTGTAGCGATTAGGAGTTTGATTTGAAAGGTTTTGTGTTTCTGAATTTGCCCAATGGCTCCTTGTAACCCTGTTTTGTTTTTCATATAGATTTTTGTTTTGTTTTGCCTGAGTCTTCTACTTGGAAGTGTGTTATGGTTGATGGCAGATAACATGTGTAGTTATAATTGTATATGATGATAATAGGCATTATTATATATGTTCATCATTGTTTGGCATTCTGATGTGGGTTCACCTTATAATTCAGGTCTGAAGAATTCTGGTTGTTAGTTGGTTCAATTTAATCAGCCAAGTTTCATGTCTGAACTCGACTCCCAAATTCCTACTGCCTTTGGTATGTCTACTTTTCTTCTGTTTGATTTTTGCAAATGTCATATGATTTTCCTTGTCTTCACATGCAAAAAAATTCAAGAGACAGGATTTTGAGTGCAGCTAATGATCTGTAGGGTTCAGGGTTCAAATCCCCTCATTTGAAATGTAATAAATAAATAAAAAATATTTCCAAAATATGTTTTCCTGTTTTTACTTACAACAACAACAACAAAAAACAAAACCTTAGTCCCTAAATTTTTGGGTTGGCTATGGATACACAACTGGTTAGTTGGAGTCGGCCATGTGATGAAAAAAAATACACTAAGGATTCTGAGTGCCAAGTTGTTTGAAAAAGCCATAATACACTGATTATAACATGATGGCTGGGACATTGTCATATGGTAAAGCCATGACTGATGTTTGAAATAAATATGAGGATCAAAAAAATTTGACTCTATGTTAGCTGTGTACATAGAGTGGTGGGAATGAGGTTTTGTTAGTTGTGCCTCTCCAATATAGATTCTCTCTCCCCCCTCTTCTTCCAATGGAAATTCTAATTAGTTTGTTGTCCTTGTGGGCTGGGTATAGATCCGTTTGCTGACGCAAATGCTGAGGACTCCGGTGCTGGGACAAAAGAGTATGTGCACATTCGTATACAGCAGCGGAACGGTAGAAAGAGCCTGACTACTGTGCAGGGTTTGAAGAAAGAATACAGCTACAACAAGATACTCAAAGACCTTAAGAAGGAATTTTGCTGCAATGGTACCGTAGTCCAGGACCCCGAACTAGGACAGGTAGGCTGTAGACCTATGCTCTGCTCATGTTTGCCTTTTTCCAACCTAATAATTGTTGTGCTCTTCTCAAATTCTGATATTATTGTGTGTACAGGTTATTCAACTTCAAGGTGATCAGAGGAAGAATGTTTCCACCTTCCTTGTCCAGGTGACTACTTACCACATCTTAGATTTGCTAGGACAAAGTTAAATGTTTGATGGTCTGACTGTTGGTGATCTTTTTTCCTGGTGAATATATTATTGATGCCATGTTAAATAGTAACAACCCATTAAAATGCCTGCTTTCCTTTTATTTTCTCCATATGATGACATTTGATAAATAAAGAATTGCATGCTGACAATTTCAGAGGTAAAATAAAGGTGCGATAAATTTGTGGGATAGGAAGGAAAAAAAATCCAGTTTTCTGGACTTGAAATGTGCATAAAATGAAGTAATTAATTTATTTGTCGCAGTAGAAAATTTGGTGTGATTCAGTCCTAATTTTTGCTTTCTTTTGTCTTGATTGTCGATAACAGGCTGGAATTGTGAAGAAAGAAAATATCAAAATTCATGGTTTCTGAGCTGCTGCAACTGAAAGCTTTATGCCCTTATATGTTTCAGACACTATCCTAGTGTGTTTCTGTCATGTTTTCTTAAGGTTTTAGTGTGTTCAATACTCTACACTCTGTTTCTGGTGTGTTCTAGTATTCTAGTTGCTGTGTAATGTGGGATGATTATGGAACTTACTACTACTTGTTCCATCCTTAATAACAAGCACTGTCAAAATTGGATGTTAAAGTCTTGGTCATGTTGCTAATTGTTGTTTATTTTTTACATGGCTATAATTTAGAGGCTTAGGTTAGATTCAACTGATGAGTCCAAGGTGATCTTTGGAAGTTAAGATATCCTTGGACATGAATATCGCAATCCGCATGTGTGAATGTGTTTGAATTTGTGTCGTAGGTTAAATTCCTGCTCAACTATTTAATTTGTACTCCCAACTAATCCTCATATGGAATTCTTGTACAATACAAGAATTCATAGTCATATTGCAATGGCAATTTAGGCTAGTGAACTTTATGAAATGTGTATTTCACAAAAGGCAGATTAGTAAAAGGTGTGAGAACGATGATCAGTTCCTCAATCAGGCTTAGGCTTATTGTACCCTATGGGGGGTACCCTATCATATTTTGGTTGTTTGTTGATTGAATCTGGTAGATTGAAATTGATTTCTAGATAATAGCCATTTCTTCTTTACACCGTCCGAATGGGGTATGCTGAGTAAGAGTGCTTCCCTCAGCTGCGTATCTAGTAGCTACTCTGTTCATGGCTATTAATGTGTGGTACCGTAACAAGCAGCAATTTCCTTGCACTTTAGAGAGCACCGCGCCATTTCATCAGAGAGGCAAGGGTTCTTCTTTCATTTAAAGTAAGAACATTTACAAAATCCAACTCGTATAAAACCGTATAAAACCATTTAAAATATTTATATCTTTGTGTCTCACATCTTAGAGGGAATTGGAAGATTTAAATGGTGGGGTATTTTTTCCCCCTTCCACCAACAACAAAATCTGCCAGCCGTGTATCTGCTGAATTAGTATCTTGTAGGCTTGAACTTCTGCATTGCAAAAACATATAAAATATAGATCTGAGCAGGTGTGAACCAACCATTCTTGACTAACGAAATGTGCAAATTACTCTTGTTTAAACCGCTCATCAGAGCCATCTTTGTAACCGTCCAGGAACAATAAATTCTGTTCTTTAAGAAAAACTAAAAACCGGACCAAACAGCTCTTGCAAAGTGACAAAATGATAATAGCTGATCCAAGTCTTCTCTGCTTTGTAACAGAATGGGCAAAAAGTATTATTAGTTTGTTCAATTCCTATGGGCAGTCCTTTGACTCTTGTCCGCATTACCTCAATTCTATCATATTTAAGTTGCAACATTGTCCTAATATATGAAAGACTCTGGAATTTGGATTGGTATGCAGAGTGGGTGTTTCTAGCAGGGGAAGGATTTGGGAGGAAGATTTTAGGCTCTAGGAGTCTAGGACTTGGGAAGGGATATGGGTTAGAATTTATTTATTTATTTTTGTTTTCATATGGGTTAGAACTTATTGTTTTTTGTTGAGAAATATATGGGTTAGAACTTAGAAATAGTAGGTTCAGGCCACTTTTTGTCCGACCTTGGTGTAAAATTTGTGGGATTGTATGTTTTTAGTTTTTATAGTTAGATATCCTTGCTGGGGGAGGTTAGTGTTGATATAAAAAAAGAAAAAGAAAAGGAAAAAAAAAAGCTATTTGGTGTTGGTAAACAGTTACTATTACAGTATTACTGTTGTACTAGAACCTTTCTAGTCTGGGGTTCAGGGTGATCCTCTTTACTTTTTTCTCCTCCTCCTCCTCTTCTTCTTCTTTTTAAAATTTTTATTATTATTTTATTTTATGTTTTAACCTTGGGTATTTTATTATTGCGTAAGGCCAGTAGGCCAAAAAAAAAAAAAAAAAAGTTGCTAACCCACGTGGTCTAAACTCTCAATGGTTTGGTGCTTACCCATAACTGACCCAAATAGAATTTTGCATCTCTAAGAAGGTGAGAATGCTTAAAGCAAAACAAGGGAAGGCTGCAATTTTTTTCCTGAGGGAAGCTTGACATTACAGAAACTAATGTTGAGAATGTAGGTGTTAGAATGGTTTGCATATACCCCAAGAGATCAAGCCTAGATCATATCTTGTTTAACGTTGTTCCATTCCTGTGCTATCATTGTACTATTTATCTTAAGTTTGTATGCCTATATAATGGCATTCTTATATACAATTAGATGCACATACAATACAACAGAGAAATCCAGCTATTTCAAGGTATTTAGAGCCTCTCTAGAAAATTTCTCTTCTTTTTCGGTATCTTCCTCTGCAGCATTCAATGGTGTCTCTATTGCCCTTAAAATGATGCCCCTGTTGGATCCAAGTTGTACATTCATCGATTGGAGACAACAACCTCCTAGATCGAAGGATTGGCACAGAAGAAAATCATCTAGAAATGCTTTCGCATGCTGCTTTAGGCATTGGAAGACCTCTATTGTTAGGCGTGCCGCGTGTGAGAAGCACACACCATCGTGATTCGTGAGATCTCATGCACTTACATGTCTTGATGTGCCTCAGCTCACATGGCTAACAATAGAACCTCACTTGTCCTACCATGTGTTAGGTGTCACAACCACACTTTACTATGGAATTTGCTTATCATGTCATCAAAGGGTCACATCAGCTGCCATGATATCAAGTGCCATGTCAACACTAAGGCCAAGTCAAATGCCACGTTACTCATTGACTGCCTTGACCACTGACTTTGATCGTGTGCATTTTACCAAGTTTTTGAGCTAATTTGAAAATTTTAGTCCTTTTGTACATTTGAAACCTCTAAATGGCACAAAATGATGTCTCTCCCCTATCCACATAGTTCTTAATGACCACAATCTCTCTCTTTGGGCTTGGGCTATGCCTAGTTTCCTCGAAGGTATATAAGCTTTGGATTTTTGTCACTTAAAAATATAAGGCCCCCACAAAGAAAGAGGAGGAGACAGATATGATAATGACTTTGCCTCAACTATTGAAGATTGGGATAGCATAAATCATCATTATCATTACTTGGCTCCACTATGCTTCTACTATTACCGTCGGTTTGCAATTTGATGGCTATGAAGCAACTTAGAAAGTATCTGACTTGCTTAACTGTGAGTATAGAACACTTGCACCACCAAAGAGCTCTTGTGGCTATATATCTGGCTTCTGCAAGATCTAGGTGTCTCCTATCCTAGATCTATTATGACAATTAGAGTGTAATCCAAATATATTGCACACAATGACATCCCTCATGAACATATCCCACATTGAAATTTTCTGGGACTTCATTTGTCACCACTTGCTCCAAGACAGCCCTGCAAGTACACTCCATTTCCCCCCAAACATGATTAGTTAGCTAGGTTACATCTTCACCAAGCACCTTCCATTGGGACGCTTCCGCGAAATTTTATCAAAACTCAAGTTTGTCTCGCATAATACAACATAAGTTTGAGGGAAACTGTTATAATGGTTAGCATATCGGTCCAAGGCCTAGACCATATCTTGTGTAAATTCAGTATACCAGTATTTTACACTATCGTACTATCGTTGTACTGTTGCACTATCTATCTTAGTCTGTACGTCTATTTAAATGCAATTTGAATATAGTTCAAATACACGTAAAATACAACAAAGACTCTAGTTTTGGTCACCAATTTGGGCATAGCAACTTGGGATCAATTACGTGATAATTTTTTTTTTCTAGTAAGTAAATTACATGAATGTTGGATGTAGAGTATTTTTGTAAGAAATAACCGGGGACTTCTTGCATAGTGAGGCGGCTTGAAGGTGCATCAAGTAAAATAGTTTTGTACACTCACGTTTGCAATAGGAGCTCAAAACTACACCGATTTTGTGTGAGTGTGTGTATATATATATATACACACACGCACATATATAGTGATTAAAAGAATACAGTATTGTGAATTTAAGAGGTTTGGGTTTTTTAAAAGAGTGTTTGTATTACTATTGAAATCATCTTATTTTCTTAGTGAAACCTCCTTTAATATTGTCTGAATTTAGATATAATGGCAACTAAGTAAAAAGTTTTGTTCTCTGTATGTGTGCTTTATTGTTATTGATTTGAATAGTAAAGGTACTATTACACAAAAGTAGTGATAACTTTTTCTCTTTTTTCTGGGAGCAGAAACGGTAGTGATAACTTTATTTATTGTTTTTTATTTGAATTCTAAGGATACTATTACACAATAGTAGATATATCTTAATTAAGAAAAGAACAAAAATTTTACCGTTATCGATTCAAATCCTAAGAATATTATTACACAACAGTAGAGATTCTTTGATTAAGATAAGAACTAAGATAAGAACAAATCTAACAACTTGGGAGTTTTTTAAGAGCCACAAAAATGCCTTATTCCTGACGTTTTGTTCTAGGATCAATTGGTCAATGGTGTTCAGTAATATAATTCACAAGTCTTTTTCGGTTGTCAAATTTGCTCAAACTTCAAATGCCGTAACGAGTTAAGAGTCTTATAACTTAAAAGATAATTTTTGGTGTGATAGGGTTTAATCTATATTAATATATGGTGATGATAAGTATAATTTGCATTTATATTGAGAGAGGGACAGAGAGAGAGAGATGGGATTAGCATTAGTTGACCTGATGAAAAGACTGACTATAATTAAGTTAGTTTGCATTATTCTTCAAATATAGGATTAGGTTACTTTATAGGATTACTTTATGAAGAGGGTAAAAATCTAGGCTGACGAATCGCTATGAAATGGGCCTGACGGGTCAGCATCCGCAGGCCTATTGAGGACGGGTCCAACAGGTGCGTGGTCTGTTATGGACGGATCTTGCGTGAACGAGTGCAACATGGACAGATCAAGCACTCCCATGGTAGATAGAAACCCTAGATGAGAAATATTTATGACACATATTTAGTCACCATAAAATCCCAAGATAAATGGAATCCTAGCACAAAGAGGATTCCAGAAGACATGCGTATTAATGAAGATCTTCTTTATAAGGAAATGTCTTGTCCATCATGTCTGGGACTATTTGAAGAGGATTCCTATAAGGAAAAGACTTCTACACCAAGGAAGAGAGGTCAACCTTCTACTATAAAAGTCCTAATACCCTTACTGATCAAAGTACGCATAATTTACTCTTCTCTAGCACTCTAGTGTTGTGAGAAGTTCTAACTTGACCTTCGGAGGGCATTTGGCCGGCACCACCCCGGTGCTCTTTGTCAGGTCTTCTCTTTTTGTTGTGCAGGTGTTATTTCGAGTGTGCGAGTATCGTGTGACTCACTGGTAATTTTCTCGGCATCATCAATTGGCGTCGTCTGTGGGAAAATCCTTATTGCGATTTGTAAGCCATATTATCGCTTCCCGGACAAAAGAGTTGCATGGTGCTCACTCGCTTAATGGCAACAACCAATGACATCCAAGAAAAGGAACCACCCACGACTGCCCTCAAGAGACAGGTCCAAACTTTCGCCGCAGCTGTGGAATGTCTCACCAAACAAAACTGTGACCTAGAAGAACAGCTACGCCAGAAAAACGCAGCACCAAATAATCAGAGGGAGGACTAAGAAGGTACCGGTGCCGTGCGAATAGACCGAGAGGGGCCCAAAGGTAGCAACACCCCAAGCAGACGAATGGCAAAATATGAGCCTCCCATCCCTCATGGATATGGCTCCACCTCTTGTTGTCGTGGAGATACAAGCGATGAAGGAACAGATGGAAGTCATGATGAATGCCCTCAAGGGACGGGTGTCCAGCGATCTTGATGACCTAGTCAACCGAACCGACTCGCCGTTCATTGCCCCCGTTAATTCCTTCCCCCTACCACATAAGTTTTTCATGCCACAGATAGATAGTTATGACGGAGTCAAGGACCCTCTAGATCACCTAGAGATCTTCAAGACCTTGATGCACCTTCAAGGGGTAGCAGACGAAATCATGTGTAGGGCCTTTCCTACAACGCTGAAGGGCCCTGTAAGGGTAGACCTTTAAGGAACTAAGTGCTCAGTTTATTACACATTTTATTGGGGGACATAGGTATAAGAAGTCCACGGCGTGCTTGATGAACATCAGGCGGCGAGAGGATGAGACACTGAGATCCTACATAACTCGCTTCAATAAGGAAGCACTCTCATTCGATGAAGCCAATGACAAGATACTTGTAGCAGCCTTCATGAATGGGTTGCGAAAGGGTAAGTTTTTATTCTCTTTATACAAAAACGACCCAAAAACCATGTCAAAAGTACTCTACAGGGTCACCAAGTACATGAATGCTAAAGACGCATTACTGGCTCAGGAGGAAAAGCCTAGGAAAAGGGAGCGACAGGAAGACATAAGGTAGGACCAAGGGCGGAAGATGCCAAGAACAGGAGACCGAAGAGATGAAAGGTGCTCTAAGCCCCCGGGAGGGAGATTTACAAGCTTCACCCCATTAACTGCCCCGATAGACCAAGTCTTAATGCAAATCAAGGACGAGGGGGCCCTAACCTTTCCCGAAAAACTGAAGGGAGATCTAACAAGCAATCTAAAGACAAATATTGCCGCTTCCACCATGACCACGGTCATGACACAACCGATTGCTATGGCCTGAAGTAACATATTGAGGCCTTTATTAGGCAAAGGAAATTGCAGAAGTTCATCAGTAAAGAGAGAGCAAATCCACCTCCTCAAGAGCAGCCCACCCGACGGAATAATGAGCGTCTTAGACCCCTCGTTGGATACATAAGAATGATTGTAGGGGGAACAGCAACCACTGGGTCGTCCAAAAAGGCCTGGAAGACTTACCTTAGGATGGTCCACAACGTCCAACTGGCGGGATCCATGCCAAAGATAGCGCGAAAAGAAAGCCCTATCATCGGGTTCTCGGAAGAAGATGCACGACGTCTTCACCACCCATATGACGATGCGCTTGTTGTCAGCATACGTGTGGGAGACTACAATATGCACCAGGTGTTGGTCGACAATGGCAGCTCAGTAGACATCCTATACTACCCGACATTCCAGCAAATGAGGATTGACAGAGAACGGTTGATACTAACGAACGCTCCGCTGGTTGGTTTCGGAGGAATAAAGGTATTTCCATTAGGTGCAGTCACACTTTCGGTAACAGTAGGCGATTATCCCTAGCAGATCACTAAGGATATGACATTCCTTATGGTCGACTGTTCGTCCGCTTATAATGCTATCCTCGGACAACCCACCCTTAACTCATGGAAGGCGACGACATCAACATACCACCTAATGATCAAGTTCCCTACGGATTATGGGGTCGGCGAGTTACAAGGAAATCAAGTGGTCGCGTGCGAATGCTACATTGCCATGCTAGAGATAGAAGACCACCAGCAGACCATGTGTATAGAAGAGTAACAGACCATNTTATAAAAAAAACAGGTTTAATTACAATTTTATTCCTCACCCTTTGCCCTTTAATTCAAAATGGTTTGTAACCTTTCAAATGTGTCCCTTTAGCTGTAACCTTTTATTATTGTGTCAAAATAATCATTGTGGTTAAGCATTGAATGGAAAATTAATGTGGCAAATAGAGAGATTAAAATAATGTGATAATGCTAATTGGATGCCAAAGTGGATGTCATATGACATTGATTATAAATAAAAAAAAAAAACAAATACTTGGGCAGAATGACTCATGTACACACATGAGGGGGCTCAATTTTGAATACGAAATCCCTAATCCCAAGTATAGCCCAACAAAAGGAATAGATAGGTTTTGGGGTAAGGGGTAGGGGGAGATCGAAGCTAGGGAAGAGATTCATATGAATCGGCTCAAAATGAAAAACATAATTTTTTAACAAATTTGGCAATTGGCAACAAATTTCAAGCCTTCAAACCCGACCTACGACAACCCATATATCTGCCCACCATTTATTTGATAGTTCATCTTTCTAATTACAAATATGCATCCACCTTAATGGAATCCAAGACCACAAATTTGACACCAACAACCATAGATTTGGCATTGATAATTGTAATTTCGCAACTAGAAGTGTTATGCTTTCTCTCTCCCTCCATTCAACCCCCCTAGACCCCTCCCTCTTTGGCTAGCCCCTCTCCCTTTAAGAGCATTAGCATTTGCCTCAATATAAGTTTAGCCAAATTTGTTATAAAAATCTCATTTTTACTAATTTAGCTAATTTCAGACAACTACATCAACTTCAATACTTTATTACTATTATATTTTTATATTATTTTCTCTCACCCAAATATTATTATAATTACTTAACCTCATTCTTTCTCAAATTTTAGTCTTTCCATAGTCACCAATTCACCACCTCAAAGACGCAATTCATACAAACCCAACCACACCACATCCATTAAACCCATCGGCAACACATCAAACCAACCACATTTGAACAACAATAAAGAAAAAGAAGAAACAAACCAAAGGCCCACCCTTTAAGCCAAATTAGAAAAAAAAAAAAAAAAATCAACCGCACCCTCAGATTGTGACCAACCACCGTGTAAGGCACCACCAAATCATGACCTAGAAACCGTCGTCCACCACCCATGGCAACCTAGCCACTATCCTCCCACCTAGATCAACTCACATCAACCTAAACAAACCAAATTGATTTTTTTTTTTAAAAAAAAAAAAGAAGAAAAGAAAACACCAACTAACATAGGTGATTAACCGTTTGGCGGTTTGGGTACTGATTATATTGAGTGCGTCTATGTTTTTCAGCGTTTCACGCTTTTTTTCATTGAGAAGCGCGTTTCAGTGCTTTCCAGCGGATCCGTGCACTGTTCATGGGACTCACAAATCTCTTTTTTCACCAAAACTTTAATTAAAAATGGGTCTCACGGCGCTATTCACACATTTAAGAATTATTTTGTTACAGTATTTTTAATTTTCAATTTTTAACAAAATAAACGGTATCTAAACTAATTTCATTAAAATTTGGTTTACCCTGCTGTAAATGGTCTATCTTCTCTCTCTTGTGATTCAACCAACACCTATCACCCGATAAAACCACCGTCATCAACCAATCTAATCACGCAATTTCAAAACACTACAAATTTTGTTTCTCCCTCATCTCAAATTGGTTGGGTTGACTAAAGGGCCAAGTTACCACCACCTATCCTTTATTTATTCATTTTTTTAATTTATTCCTATAATGTGAGGTGAAATTGTGAACCAACACACTCCCCTTCCTTTTATTGCGTGATGATTGTGCGGGTCACCGACCATACACACCCTTTTTAGAAAAAATAAATGTACTCAAAAAAAAAAAAAAAATTCAAACTTTTCCAAATATTATATGCGCTATATATTTTGTCAAAGCCTCTCATGTCCATTCACTTTTCTCTCTCACCAAACAGCCTTCTATAAGAGCGAGCGAGCGAGCGATACAGAGAGAGAGAGAAAGGTCTTTATTTATCCGAATTTTAGGGTTTCCTTCTTTCACCACCGACGCCCAATTTCGAAACTCTAACCTTCGGATCTGGTACTCTTCTATCTTTTCCCTCTCACAATTCTTCGCGATCCGATCTTTTATTCCGGTTAATTTAGGGTTTCATTTTTCAATCTGTTTCGATTTTGGAATTCGAGTTTTGGCTTTGGATGATTGTATTTGTTTCTCTGTTCCATGATTCGTGTTTAAATTTTGTGCCTTTCGTATCCAACTTTCTAATTTGGTCTTTGTCTGATTTTTTTTCTTAGAATCTAACTGAAAAGGTATGTATTTATGTGTATGGGTCCTAAAGTTTTATTCCTTTATCGCTTTAATTAACAGACTTTGTGAAACTCGGCAGGTAGATCAAGCATGTCTTTTAATGTTTATGTACGATTTGGGATGAGTTATTTTATTTTTGGTAAAGTTTGTTGCTTGTGCTATGTTCTTTTTGGTATTACCCTTTTGGATGTTGTTGTGTTAGGAGTTAAACATCATACGATCAAAGCTTTTATTTTGTTGGGTTTGTCTTGTTTTTGGATTTTTGTTGCTTAATTTTCATTTATCTATCAATTTGTATGATTGTGTAATTGAATTTGATTGTGATTGCTGTTAATACTGTAGCGATTAGGAGTTTGATTTGAAAGGTTTTGTGTTTCTGAATTTGCCCAATGGCTCCTTGTAACCCTGTTTTGTTTTTCATATAGATTTTTGTTTTGTTTTGCCTGAGTCTTCTACTTGGAAGTGTGTTATGGTTGATGGCAGATAACATGTGTAGTTATAATTGTATATGATGATAATAGGCATTATTATATATGTTCATCATTGTTTGGCATTCTGATGTGGGTTCACCTTATAATTCAGGTCTGAAGAATTCTGGTTGTTAGTTGGTTCAATTTAATCAGCCAAGTTTCATGTCTGAACTCGACTCCCAAATTCCTACTGCCTTTGGTATGTCTACTTTTCTTCTGTTTGATTTTTGCAAATGTCATATGATTTTCCTTGTCTTCACATGCAAAAAAATTCAAGAGACAGGATTTTGAGTGCAGCTAATGATCTGTAGGGTTCAGGGTTCAAATCCCCTCATTTGAAATGTAATAAATAAATAAAAAATATTTCCAAAATATGTTTTCCTGTTTTTACTTACAACAACAACAACAAAAAACAAAACCTTAGTCCCTAAATTTTTGGGTTGGCTATGGATACACAACTGGTTAGTTGGAGTCGGCCATGTGATGAAAAAAAATACACTAAGGATTCTGAGTGCCAAGTTGTTTGAAAAAGCCATAATACACTGATTATAACATGATGGCTGGGACATTGTCATATGGTAAAGCCATGACTGATGTTTGAAATAAATATGAGGATCAAAAAAATTTGACTCTATGTTAGCTGTGTACATAGAGTGGTGGGAATGAGGTTTTGTTAGTTGTGCCTCTCCAATATAGATTCTCTCTCCCCCCTCTTCTTCCAATGGAAATTCTAATTAGTTTGTTGTCCTTGTGGGCTGGGTATAGATCCGTTTGCTGACGCAAATGCTGAGGACTCCGGTGCTGGGACAAAAGAGTATGTGCACATTCGTATACAGCAGCGGAACGGTAGAAAGAGCCTGACTACTGTGCAGGGTTTGAAGAAAGAATACAGCTACAACAAGATACTCAAAGACCTTAAGAAGGAATTTTGCTGCAATGGTACCGTAGTCCAGGACCCCGAACTAGGACAGGTAGGCTGTAGACCTATGCTCTGCTCATGTTTGCCTTTTTCCAACCTAATAATTGTTGTGCTCTTCTCAAATTCTGATATTATTGTGTGTACAGGTTATTCAACTTCAAGGTGATCAGAGGAAGAATGTTTCCACCTTCCTTGTCCAGGTGACTACTTACCACATCTTAGATTTGCTAGGACAAAGTTAAATGTTTGATGGTCTGACTGTTGGTGATCTTTTTTCCTGGTGAATATATTATTGATGCCATGTTAAATAGTAACAACCCATTAAAATGCCTGATTTCCTTTTATTTTCTCCATATGATGACATTTGATAAATAAAGAATTGCATGCTGACAATTTCAGAGGTAAAATAAAGGTGCGATAAATTTGTGGGATAGGAAGGAAAAAAAATCCAGTTTTCTGGACTTGAAATGTGCATAAAATGAAGTAATTAATTTATTTGTCGCAGTAGAAAATTTGGTGTGATTCAGTCCTAATTTTTGCTTTCTTTTGTCTTGATTGTCGATAACAGGCTGGAATTGTGAAGAAAGAAAATATCAAAATTCATGGTTTCTGAGCTGCTGCAACTGAAAGCTTTATGCCCTTATATGTTTCAGACACTATCCTAGTGTGTTTCTGTCATGTTTTCTTAAGGTTTTAGTGTGTTCAATACTCTACACTCTGTTTCTGGTGTGTTCTAGTATTCTAGTTGCTGTGTAATGTGGGATGATTATGGAACTTACTACTACTTGTTCCATCCTTAATAACAAGCACTGTCAAAATTGGATGTTAAAGTCTTGGTCATGTTGCTAATTGTTGTTTATTTTTTACATGGCTATAATTTAGAGGCTTAGGTTAGATTCAACTGATGAGTCCAAGGTGATCTTTGGAAGTTAAGATATCCTTGGACATGAATATCGCAATCCGCATGTGTGAATGTGTTTGAATTTGTGTCGTAGGTTAAATTCCTGCTCAACTATTTAATTTGTACTCCCAACTAATCCTCATATGGAATTCTTGTACAATACAAGAATTCATAGTCATATTGCAATGGCAATTTAGGCTAGTGAACTTTATGAAATGTGTATTTCACAAAAGGCAGATTAGTAAAAGGTGTGAGAACGATGATCAGTTCCTCAATCAGGCTTAGGCTTATTGTACCCTATGGGGGGTACCCTATCATATTTTGGTTGTTTGTTGATTGAATCTGGTAGATTGAAATTGATTTCTAGATAATAGCCATTTCTTCTTTACACCGTCCGAATGGGGTATGCTGAGTAAGAGTGCTTCCCTCAGCTGCGTATCTAGTAGCTACTCTGTTCATGGCTATTAATGTGTGGTACCGTAACAAGCAGCAATTTCCTTGCACTTTAGAGAGCACCGCGCCATTTCATCAGAGAGGCAAGGGTTCTTCTTTCATTTAAAGTAAGAACATTTACAAAATCCAACTCGTATAAAACCGTATAAAACCATTTAAAATATTTATATCTTTGTGTCTCACATCTTAGAGGGAATTGGAAGATTTAAATGGTGGGGTATTTTTTCCCCCTTCCACCAACAACAAAATCTGCCAGCCGTGTATCTGCTGAATTAGTATCTTGTAGGCTTGAACTTCTGCATTGCAAAAACATATAAAATATAGATCTGAGCAGGTGTGAACCAACCATTCTTGACTAACGAAATGTGCAAATTACTCTTGTTTAAACCGCTCATCAGAGCCATCTTTGTAACCGTCCAGGAACAATAAATTCTGTTCTTTAAGAAAAACTAAAAACCGGACCAAACAGCTCTTGCAAAGTGACAAAATGATAATAGCTGATCCAAGTCTTCTCTGCTTTGTAACAGAATGGGCAAAAAGTATTATTAGTTTGTTCAATTCCTATGGGCAGTCCTTTGACTCTTGTCCGCATTACCTCAATTCTATCATATTTAAGTTGCAACATTGTCCTAATATATGAAAGACTCTGGAATTTGGATTGGTATGCAGAGTGGGTGTTTCTAGCAGGGGAAGGATTTGGGAGGAAGATTTTAGGCTCTAGGAGTCTAGGACTTGGGAAGGGATATGGGTTAGAATTTATTTATTTATTTTTGTTTTCATATGGGTTAGAACTTATTGTTTTTTGTTGAGAAATATATGGGTTAGAACTTAGAAATAGTAGGTTCAGGCCACTTTTTGTCCGACCTTGGTGTAAAATTTGTGGGATTGTATGTTTTTAGTTTTTATAGTTAGATATCCTTGCTGGGGGAGGTTAGTGTTGATATAAAAAAAGAAAAAGAAAAGGAAAAAAAAAAGCTATTTGGTGTTGGTAAACAGTTACTATTACAGTATTACTGTTGTACTAGAACCTTTCTAGTCTGGGGTTCAGGGTGATCCTCTTTACTTTTTTCTCCTCCTCCTCCTCTTCTTCTTCTTTTTAAAATTTTTATTATTATTTTATTTTATGTTTTAACCTTGGGTATTTTATTATTGCGTAAGGCCAGTAGGCCAAAAAAAAAAAAAAAAAAGTTGCTAACCCACGTGGTCTAAACTCTCAATGGTTTGGTGCTTACCCATAACTGACCCAAATAGAATTTTGCATCTCTAAGAAGGTGAGAATGCTTAAAGCAAAACAAGGGAAGGCTGCAATTTTTTTCCTGAGGGAAGCTTGACATTACAGAAACTAATGTTGAGAATGTAGGTGTTAGAATGGTTTGCATATACCCCAAGAGATCAAGCCTAGATCATATCTTGTTTAACGTTGTTCCATTCCTGTGCTATCATTGTACTATTTATCTTAAGTTTGTATGCCTATATAATGGCATTCTTATATACAATTAGATGCACATACAATACAACAGAGAAATCCAGCTATTTCAAGGTATTTAGAGCCTCTCTAGAAAATTTCTCTTCTTTTTCGGTATCTTCCTCTGCAGCATTCAATGGTGTCTCTATTGCCCTTAAAATGATGCCCCTGTTGGATCCAAGTTGTACATTCATCGATTGGAGACAACAACCTCCTAGATCGAAGGATTGGCACACAAGAAAATCATCTAGAAATGCTTTCGCATGCTGCTTTAGGCATTGGAAGACCTCTATTGTTAGGCGTGCCGCGTGTGAGAAGCACACACCATCGTGATTCGTGAGATCTCATGCACTTACATGTCTTGATGTGCCTCAGCTCACATGGCTAACAATAGAACCTCACTTGTCCTACCATGTGTTAGGTGTCACAACCACACTTTACTATGGAATTTGCTTATCATGTCATCAAAGGGTCACATCAGCTGCCATGATATCAAGTGCCATGTCAACACTAAGGCCAAGTCAAATGCCACGTTACTCATTGACTGCCTTGACCACTGACTTTGATCGTGTGCATTTTACCAAGTTTTTGAGCTAATTTGAAAATTTTAGTCCTTTTGTACATTTGAAACCTCTAAATGGCACAAAATGATGTCTCTCCCCTATCCACATAGTTCTTAATGACCACAATCTCTCTCTTTGGGCTTGGGCTATGCCTAGTTTCCTCGAAGGTATATAAGCTTTGGATTTTTGTCACTTAAAAATATAAGGCCCCCACAAAGAAAGAGGAGGAGACAGATATGATAATGACTTTGCCTCAACTATTGAAGATTGGGATAGCATAAATCATCATTATCATTACTTGGCTCCACTATGCTTCTACTATTACCGTCGGTTTGCAATTTGATGGCTATGAAGCAACTTAGAAAGTATCTGACTTGCTTAACTGTGAGTATAGAACACTTGCACCACCAAAGAGCTCTTGTGGCTATATATCTGGCTTCTGCAAGATCTAGGTGTCTCCTATCCTAGATCTATTATGACAATTAGAGTGTAATCCAAATATATTGCACACAATGACATCCCTCATGAACATATCCCACATTGAAATTTTATGGGACTTCATTTGTCACCACTTGCTCCAAGACAGCCCTGCAAGTACACTCCATTTCCCCCCAAACATGATTAGTTAGCTAGGTTACATCTTCACCAAGCACCTTCCATTGGGACGCTTCCGCGAAATTTTATCAAAACTCAAGTTTGTCTCGCATAATACAACATAAGTTTGAGGGAAACTGTTATAATGGTTAGCATATCGGTCCAAGGCCTAGACCATATCTTGTGTAAATTCAGTATACCAGTATTTTACACTATCGTACTATCGTTGTACTGTTGCACTATCTATCTTAGTCTGTACGTCTATTTAAATGCAATTTGAATATAGTTCAAATACACGTAAAATACAACAAAGACTCTAGTTTTGGTCACCAATTTGGGCATAGCAACTTGGGATCAATTACGTGATAATTTTTTTTTTCTAGTAAGTAAATTACATGAATGTTGGATGTAGAGTATTTTTGTAAGAAATAACCGGGGACTTCTTGCATAGTGAGGCGGCTTGAAGGTGCATCAAGTAAAATAGTTTTGTACACTCACGTTTGCAATAGGAGCTCAAAACTACACCGATTTTGTGTGAGTGTGTGTATATATATATATACACACACGCACATATATAGTGATTAAAAGAATACAGTATTGTGAATTTAAGAGGTTTGGGTTTTTTAAAAGAGTGTTTGTATTACTATTGAAATCATCTTATTTTCTTAGTGAAACCTCCTTTAATATTGTCTGAATTTAGATATAATGGCAACTAAGTAAAAAGTTTTGTTCTCTGTATGTGTGCTTTATTGTTATTGATTTGAATAGTAAAGGTACTATTACACAAAAGTAGTGATAACTTTTTCTCTTTTTTCTGGGAGCAGAAACGGTAGTGATAACTTTATTTATTGTTTTTTATTTGAATTCTAAGGATACTATTACACAATAGTAGATATATCTTAATTAAGAAAAGAACAAAAATTTTACCGTTATCGATTCAAATCCTAAGAATATTATTACACAACAGTAGAGATTCTTTGATTAAGATAAGAACTAAGATAAGAACAAATCTAACAACTTGGGAGTTTTTTAAGAGCCAAAAAAATGCCTTATTCCTGACGTTTTGTTCTAGGATCAATTGGTCAATGGTGTTCAGTAATATAATTCACAAGTCTTTTTCGGTTGTCAAATTTGCTCAAACTTCAAATGCCGTAACGAGTTAAGAGTCTTATAACTTAAAAGATAATTTTTGGTGTGATAGGGTTTAATCTATATTAATATATGGTGATGATAAGTATAATTTGCATTTATATTGAGAGAGGGACAGAGAGAGAGAGATGGGATTAGCATTAGTTGACCTGATGAAAAGACTGACTATAATTAAGTTAGTTTGCATTATTCTTCAAATATAGGATTAGGTTACTTTATAGGATTACTTTATGAAGAGGGTAAAAATCTAGGCTGACGAATCGCTATGAAATGGGCCTGACGGGTCAGCATCCGCAGGCCTATTGAGGACGGGTCCAACAGGTGCGTGGTCTGTTATGGACGGATCTTGCGTGAACGAGTGCAACATGGACAGATCAAGCACTCCCATGGTAGATAGAAACCCTAGATGAGAAATATTTATGACACATATTTAGTCACCATAAAATCCCAAGATAAATGGAATCCTAGCACAAAGAGGATTCCAGAAGACAGGCGTATTAATGAAGATCTTCTTTATAAGGAAATGTCTTGTCCATCATGTCTGGGACTATTTGAAGAGGATTCCTATAAGGAAAAGACTTCTACACCAAGGAAGAGAGGTCAACCTTCTACTATAAAAGTCCTAATACCCTTACTGATCAAAGTACGCATAATTTACTCTTCTCTAGCACTCTAGTGTTGTGAGAAGTTCTAACTTGACCTTCGGAGGGCATTTGGCCGGCACCACCCCGGTGCTCTTTGTCAGGTCTTCTCTTTTTGTTGTGCAGGTGTTATTTCGAGTGTGCGAGTATCGTGTGACTCACTGGTAATTTTCTCGGCATCATCAATTGGCGTCGTCTGTGGGAAAATCCTTATTGCGATTTGTAAGCCATATTATCGCTTCCCGGACAAAAGAGTTGCATGGTGCTCACTCGCTTAATGGCAACAACCAACGACATCCAAGAAAAGGAACCACCCACGACTGCCCTCAAGAGACAGGTCCAAACTTTCGCCGCAGCTGTGGAATGTCTCACCAAACAAAACTGTGACCTAGAAGAACAGCTACGCCAGAAAAACGCAGCACCAAATAATCAGAGGGAGGACTAAGAAGGTACCGGTGCCGTGCGAATAGACCGAGAGGGGCCCAAAGGTAGCAACACCCCAAGCAGACGAATGGCAAAATATGAGCCTCCCATCCCTCATGGATATGGCTCCACCTCTTGTTGTCGTGGAGATACAAGCGATGAAGGAACAGATGGAAGTCATGATGAATGCCCTCAAGGGACGGGTGTCCAGCGATCTTGATGACCTAGTCAACCGAACCGACTCGCCGTTCATTGCCCCCGTCAATTCCTTCCCCCTACCACATAAGTTTTTCATGCCACAGATAGATAGTTATGACGGAGTCAAGGACCCTCTAGATCACCTAGAGATCTTCAAGACCTTGATGCACCTTCAAGGGGTAGCAGACGAAATCATGTGTAGGGCCTTTCCTACAACGCTGAAGGGCCCTGTAAGGGTAGACCTTTAAGGAACTAAGTGCTCAGTTTATTACACATTTTATTGGGGGACATAGGTATAAGAAGTCCACGGCGTGCTTGATGAACATCAGGCGGCGAGAGGATGAGACACTGAGATCCTACATAACTCGCTTCAATAAGGAAGCACTCTCATTCGATGAAGCCAATGACAAGATACTTGTAGCAGCCTTCATGAATGGGTTGCGAAAGGGTAAGTTTTTATTCTCTTTATACAAAAACGACCCAAAAACCATGTCAAAAGTACTCTACAGGGTCACCAAGTACATGAATGCTAAAGACGCATTACTGGCTCAGGAGGAAAAGCCTAGGAAAAGGGAGCGACAGGAAGACATAAGGTAGGACCAAGGGCGGAAGATGCCAAGAACAGGAGACCGAAGAGATGAAAGGTGCTCTAAGCCCCCGGGAGGGAGATTTACAAGCTTCACCCCATTAACTGCCCCGATAGACCAAGTCTTAATGCAAATCAAGGACGAGGGGGCCCTAACCTTTCCCGAAAAACTGAAGGGAGATCTAACAAGCAATCTAAAGACAAATATTGCCGCTTCCACCATGACCACGGTCATGACACAACCGATTGCTATGGCCTGAAGTAACATATTGAGGCCTTTATTAGGCAAAGGAAATTGCAGAAGTTCATCAGTAAAGAGAGAGCAAATCCACCTCCTCAAGAGCAGCCCACCCGACGGAATAATGAGCGTCTTAGACCCCTCGTTGGATACATAAGAATGATTGTAGGGGGAACAGCAACCACTGGGTCGTCCAAAAAGGCCTGGAAGACTTACCTTAGGATGGTCCACAACGTCCAACTGGCGGGATCCATGCCAAAGATAGCGCGAAAAGAAAGCCCTATCATCGGGTTCTCGGAAGAAGATGCACGACGTCTTCACCACCCATATGACGATGCGCTTGTTGTCAGCATACGTGTGGGAGACTACAATATGCACCAGGTGTTGGTCGACAATGGCAGCTCAGTAGACATCCTATACTACCCGACATTCCAGCAAATGAGGATTGACAGAGAACGGTTGATACCAACGAACGCTCCGCTGGTTGGTTTCGGAGGAATAAAGGTATTTCCATTAGGTGCAGTCACACTTTCGGTAACAGTAGGCGATTATCCCTAGCAGATCACTAAGGATATGACATTCCTTATGGTCGACTGTTCGTCCGCTTATAATGCTATCCTCGGACAACCCACCCTTAACTCATGGAAGGCGACGACATCAACATACCACCTAATGATCAAGTTCCCTACGGATTATGGGGTCGGCGAGTTACAAGGAAATCAAGTGGTCGCGTGCGAATGCTACATTGCCATGCTAGAGATAGAAGACCACCAGCAGACCATGTGTATAGAAGAGTAACAGACCATTGCGGAGCTTGTTGAAGAACTAGAAGAGGTAACCCTTGATGAATCAAGACTTGAACAAACGACTAGAATGGGGATATTGGCCAGCTGGCCAATTCGTCAAGCCCTCACAGCATTCCTTAGGATGAACCAGGACGTATTCACGTGGAGCCACGAGGACATGCCCGGGATTGATCCCTTAATCATAGTTCACAAGTTAAATGTGAACCCCGCATCCTCACTTATCTGATAGAAAAAGCGGGTGTTCGCTTAAAAGCGAGACAAAGCGATAGCAGAAGAGGTTAAGAAGTTACTGGAAGCGGGTTTCATTCGAGAAGAATACTACCCTGACTGGTTAGCAAACGCAGTTATGGTCAAGAAGGCTAACGGGAAGTGACGAATATGTGTTAATTTCACGTATCTTAACAGGGCTTGCCTAAAGGATAGCTACCCATTCCCTGAGATAGATACCTTGGTAGACTCGACGGCAAGACACCAGCTCCTGAGCTTCATGGATGCCTTTTTGGGCTACAATCAAATCAAGATAGAGGAGGATGATCAAGAGAAAACCTCCTTTATCACTAGCCAAAGACTCTTTTGCTACAAGGTGATGCCGTTTGAGCTCAAGAATGCATGGGCAACGTACCAAAGACCGATGAACAAAATGTCCGCGCACTAGATTGGGAAGAACGTACAAGTTTATGTTGATGACATGTTAGTGAAAAGCCTGTGAGAAGATGACCACCTAGATGACCTTTGGGAGACCTTCGACACCCTCTGGTTATATAACATGAAGCTAAACCTAAACAAGTGCATATTCAGAGTAACGGCGGGGAAATTCTTGGGCTTCATGGTATCCCAAAAAGGCATAGAGGTTAACCCGGAGAAGATACGGGCTATAATGGAGTTAAAACCACCCAGGACGGACAAAGAGGTGCAAAGCTTGAATGGAAAAATTGCAGCCTTGAACAGGTTCGTCCCGAAAGTAACGAACAAATGTCTACCCTTCTTCCGCACTCTGAGAAAATCCTTCGAGTGGATAGACAAATGCTAGAAGGCCTTTGAAGATTTGAAGAAATACCTTTCATCTCTGCCATTGCTTAGCCTATCCAAACCGGGGGAAAAACTTTACCTCTACTTAGCAATTTCGCAAGTAGCGGTCAACGCGGCCTTGACAAGAGAAGAAGATGGATCTCAAAGACTTGTCTACTTTATAAGCCGAGTGTTCTAAGGAGTAGAAGAGAGGTACACCCAAGTGGAGAAATTGGCCTTCGCACTTGTAACTGCGGCACGAAAGCTCAAACCGTACTTCCAGGCGTATACCATCATAGTCCTAATGGATCAGCCCCTGAGAAGAGCCATGAGTAGACCTGAGGCTGCTGGACGGATGGCTTTATGGGTAGTAGAGCTGAGTGAATTTGATATATAGTACCGCCCATGAACAGCAAGGGCAAGCTGTGGCTAACGTCATCGCCAAATTTGCTCAATTGGAAGGCAAGGGGGTTAGAAATCGCTACATAATGGAGCATCCACATGGACAGATTTTCCAATAGATGAGCAAGAGGGGTTGGTGTGGTAATCCAAACGCTAGAGGGGGATAAGATCGATTGCATGATCCAATTGGACTTCCCCACGACCAACAACGAGGCCGAGTATGAAGCTTTAGTGGCTGGGCTAGACCTCGCAAAGGCAGCATGTGCTGAAAACGTGGTCGTGCATTGTGATTCTCAAGTGGTAACAAGTCAGATTAATGGCGGCTACGAGTGCAAGACTGAAAGGATGAAGAGGTATCTGGAAGAGGTGAAGAAATGAATCAGTAGCCTTGAAGTCAGATTCGTTCAAATCCCAAGGGAGGAGAACGAATGTGTCGACCGTCTAGCAAAAGCGGCCTCAGCAGAATTTATATGTGTCCCCAAACAGGTATTGTCATTTGTTGAAATCTCCTCACTTATTGATGATGAAACAAATGTACAGGAAGTAGTTTTTGAAAGTAATTGGACTACGCCATTGATATCCTACTTGAGAATTGGCATGTTACCAGACGAGAAAGACGCCGCTAGGAAGTTGAAGGTCCAAGCATCACGATTTGTGCTGATAAGAGATGTCTTATACAAAAGAGGATTCTCTCGACCGTACCTAAGGTGTTTAAGCCATGAGGAAGCGAATTACGTAATGAGAGAAGTCCACGAGGGTATCTGCGGAAACCACTTGAGGGCACGGTCATTAGTACACAAGTTGATCCGAGTAGGATACTATTGGCCTACAATGTTGAAAGACACACAAGCTTATGTCAAGACCTGAGACAAGTGTCAAAGGTTCAGTAATTTCATCAGACAACTGTCCAAATAGCTGACCCCCATGACGGCCCCCTGGCCATTCGCTCAATGGGGACTAGATATCATAGGCCCCTTCCCAACAGTAGTTAGGTAGCTAAGATTTCTAGTAGTTGGAATCAACTACTTCACTAAGTGGGTGGAAGCAGAAGCCCTAGCCACTATCACACAGAAGAACATTAGAAGTTTTGTTTGGAAAACTATAATCTGCAGGTACGGAATACCCAGAGTGCTTGTCTCTGACAATGGAAAGCAATTCGACAACAGTGCTTTTAGGGGCTTTTGTTTGGAGTTGGATATCAAGAGTCACTACTCGTCACCTGCACACCCACAGGCCAATGGACAAGTTGAAGTCATGAACCGATCCTTACTCAAGATCATTAAGACCTGACTCAAGGGGGCAAAGGGCATCTGGCTAGATGAGCTACCAAGCGTTCTGTACGCATATCGAACCACAGCAAGAACACCCACTGGAGAAACGCCATTTCGGCTGGCGTACGGAACTGATGCTATCATCCTAGCAGAAGTAGGGCTCACAGGCTATCGAGTGGGAACTATGACAAGGACAAGAACAAAGAGGCCATGCGTCTTCAGCTCGACTTGGTGGACGAAGTACGGGCGACGACAGAGCAAAGGTTGGCGTGATATTAGAATCTCATGGCGAAACACTACAACTCCAATGTCAGGCGTAGAGACTTTCAGGTTGAGATCTTGTACTACGGAAGGTAATGGGCGCTACTAGAGATTCTTCGCAAGGAAAGCTTGGCTCTAATTGGGAAGGACCTTATAGGATTGCATTGTGGCAGAGAAAGGGCACCTCCCACCTCGAGACACTGGACGGACAAAAGCTGCAACACCCATGGAACACGGAGTACCTACGGAAATATTACCAGTAGAGACAATATGAAGAACAACAACGCTGACCAATTTTCTAGTTTATTTAGTTTTATTACAATTACTAGTTTTAATTAGACTGCTAGTTTTACTTAGACAATTTTTTGCTACAATATGAATCTTTTTAAGTCCAAAGGGGTAGGTACTGTTCTACAAATGCATGGTTTTTTAGTTAATAAAAGGAATATTCAGACACAACTATGTTTTTCTACCTGGAAATTCTTACAAAGTCCAAAAAGTGGACGAACTAAAGTCCACAAACTAGACGGATCATCCTAAGAGGATGAAAATTCTTACAAAGTCCAAAAAGTAGACGAACTAAAGTCCACAAACTAGACGGATCATCCCAATAGGATGAAATTTTTTTACAAAGTCCACAAATTGCTGGACGGATCATCCCAAGAGGATGAAAATTCTCACAAAGTCCAAAAAGTAGACGAGTTTAAACTAAAATCTACAAATTGGACAGATTATCCCAAGAGGATGAAAATTCTTACAAAGTCCAAAAAGTAGACGGGTATAAACTAAAAGTCCACAAAGTGGACGTATCATCCAAAGAGGATGAAAATTCTTATCAAGTCCAAAAAAGGGATAAACTAAGTCCACAAAGTGGACGGATCATCCCAAAATGGTGGAAATAAGAGTCCAATAGCGGATGGATATAAACTAATGTTTATTAAGGAGGACGGCTATCTCAGGAGGATAGGATGGACTTAATTAAAGCCCATTAAAACAAAGTGGACGTATGTATTCCACGAACGAAATATCAAACAAGTCGTCATAGTAGACGGATTAAACCAAAATAGCAAGAAAGTTAAACAGATACTAAAAGGCCCTCATAGGAAAATGTCTACATTATCCAAAAAATATGACGGAGGGATCATAAATTGTTCTCCAAATATTCTTACATACAAAAAGAAAAAAAAAAAAATACTACTCCTTTGGAGGGTCGTCATTTTTCTCTATCACATTAACAACAACCATAGACTGACGAGTTTCATCCTGGACGGTCTGAGCTTGGACTTGAGGAGCTGACTCTTTGTCACCAGCTGTGTCGTCAGCAAAGAGGCCCTCTGTGCTGTTAGAGGTGATGGGTTGTGTGGTGGTCTGAGCTTGGTCGTCAATATTGAGCATAAAGAAGTCAAGATCAGGATAAGCATTCTTGGCTTGATGGACGGCATCATCAAATCCGTCTGCATAAGAACCAGCAAGCTCCTTAATGAGGGCGTCAGAGTAATGGTACTCTTGCACAGCAACATCCTTTGCCAAAAGGAGCTGGTCCTTATCATTACTGATCTCTTTCTCCTTATCCTTTAGGACTTGCTTCAGCTCCTCCATCTGTCTAGAAAACTCATCCCTAGCCTACTTCGTTGCGACGAGCTTCTTCTCCTGGGTCACCTTCCAGGCTTTCAGTTCAATCAGCTCATCCTCCGTCGACCTGGCCGTTGCACAGACACGATCCAGTGCCGTCTCATGATTTAGACACCATCCCATTAACCCCTTCATCATGACCATGGCCTGAGAAATGGGAATGAAGTAGTGTCAAACAAAACAAAGAGATATGGACAGATGAAATGATAACAGAAGAATTACCTGAGCGATGCTAAAAAGCCTCGTCTCCCCCATCGCCTCTGTCAAATGATTGCTTAAGTCCTCATAATTTTCAGAAGTTATGATGGACGAAAGCCTCTCCAATGCATGTTTGGGGTCCTCCTAAAAGAGGACGGGTGGCCTCTCCTGCTGGGTGGACGGGCCTATCATTAAGCCCTTTCCTGCTCTGTGCTTCGCAGGAGTGACCTTCTTCGTACCCTCGGCCATTATCCCTACAACGGGCTCCAAAGGGACCTTGGGTTTCTTGGGAGGACAGTTCCCTTTGGACGGCTGTTTCCTTTTTGTGGACGGGTTGCTTGAGCTCACCCCTTTTGGGTCCATATTGCCGACCTTCTTGTTCTTGGCAGCCTGGGCCTTAATCATTGCCTTCCCCTTAGCGTCTTCCATTTCTGTAATGGTGGACGGATGAAATTAATTACCAAGATAAAAAATCAAAACCGTTCAAACAGAATGAAGACGACGGACTCACGTTGGCGTATTCTTGCATCGTATTTGATGGTTGCTGGCGTTGGAACGGGTTTGTCACAATACCAATGGATTGTATCTAGTGTGATTAATTTAGCCCAAGTACTTTCCTCTGGCTTGGTCTTGGCAAATTTTTTTTCAAGAAAATTGTACTCCTTAAGCTCAACTTGTGGACGTTGTCGGACTGTAAAAAAGAAGATGGTTAAAAGTATTGAAGAAATTATAATAAACAGAACGGTTATGTAAAGGCTTCACACACTAAGACGGGTGCGTACTGGACGGAGGCAATATGCCTCATATCGTATCGACGGGCATATGTTCCATGTCCCCTGGACGACACATCCACTTGTCACCCTCTAGGAAGAAATAATGACTTTTCTAGTCCCTATTGGAGTCTGGGGTTTCAAATATAACCTTCAACAATGGACTCCTAGGTACAAAAATATATATCCCCTTTGATTTGTCTATCTAATCTGGACGGTAACAGTGAAGGAATTCTCGCATCGTCAGCCTCCTAGCACCATTCGACATAGCACCGTACAGGACCTCCATAGCTATGAAGACCCTCCAGGCGTTTGGGGATATTTGGTTGATGGACAGGCACAGGTATCGAAGAAGCTCACGGTGAAGGGAGTTTAGTGGAAACCTAAGTCCTGCCTTCAGCATCTATTCATACACCTCGACGCCTTCTACCCCTTTATAGTAGCATTTCTCTGATTTATAGGGTAGACGGATGGGGATGTTGTCTGGAATTTGGTAGTTAGCCCTAAGTGTGTTGAAGTGTTTCTCCTTGATGGAAGATGTAAAAATGTTCACCATCCACTCCGGTAGCATGATGAACTTCCTAAGTCCATCAACACCTACGACGGACTTTATTGGTTGTTCCTTGCCGTCATCAGAACCCTTTTCTGGGTCGGTCATCTCCATATCCTCATTTGTTGAGGACGGGGAAGAGGCAGACAGACTCCTCTCTTCACTTAAACTATCTTGGTCTTTGTGACCTGAGGGGTATACTTCCTCGTAATTCGCCCTGTCACGGATGACTGACTGGTTACTTGATGCACTAGACATTGCCTACACGTGACAACAAAACCTAAGACTCTGACGGGTCTAAAAGGAGTGACGAGTGTATAAAGTCTAGAAAAATAAAAAGATTATATGTGACGGTAAAAGAGACCTAAAAAGAGAGTACTTACCAAGTTAGTAAGTGAACGGATGAAGAGCGTTGATGACAGATGCAGCAACTGAATGGAGTGGTCTCTAACAAGGTTGACAGAAGCGCTTTGATAGTGTGTTTCGGCAGAGAATAGAGAAATGAGAGGAGAAGAGTGTGGTACTTATAGAGGAAGTGCATGGAAGACGAAGTGACGCCTCGATCCAAGATAATATCCAGTGGAAAAGTGACACGTGTCATGTGACATAAATGCCTTCCAGACAACCTGTCAGGAGGCACAGTTCACAGAATCCATATTGAAACTGTCTATCCATAGGCCTTTGAACCGTCATCCCTTGAACCTTGAACTGTCACTCCACGAGTCCTTCCTTTAAAAGATGACGGACCCATGGAGTGAGGGGGCAACTGAAGAGGGTAAAAACCTAGGCTGACGGATCGCTATGAAATGGGCCTAACGGGTCAGGATCCGCGGGCCGATTGAGGACAGGTCCAGCAGGTGTGTGCTCTGTTATGGACGAATCTTGCGTGAATGGGTGCAACATGGACGGATCGAGTGCCCCCATGGCAGACAAAAACCCTAGATGGGAAATATTTGCGACACACATTTAGTCACCATAGAATCCCAAGATAAATGGAATCCTAGCACAAAGAGGATACCGGAAGATACGCGTATTAATGAAGATCTTCTTTATAAGGAAATGTCTTGTCCATCACGTTTGAGATTATTTGAAGAGGGTCAACCTTCTACTATAAAAGCCTCAATACCCTCACTGATCAAGGTACGCATAATTTACCCTTCTTTAGCACTCTAGAGTTGAGAGAAGTTTTAACTTGACTTTCGGAGGGTATTTAGCCAGCACCACATCAGTGCTTTCTGTCAAGTCTTCTCTTTTTGTTATGCAGGTGTTATTTCGAGTGTGCGAGTATCGTATGGTCCACTGGTAATTTTCTCGGCATCATCACTTTGTTTTCACAATAGGTTATAACTAAACTATATATATATATAAAGGTTATATCTAAACTAATTACAACGTGTCCGGTTCTTCACCCTTTATATCTCTAACAAATAAAAATTATTCTGATTCTAATATGAATATATTTTAGTTAAAAACGACGTGCCAAAGATTGTTCAATTTATCTTTTATTTCTATGGTTTGCTTTAACCGCATGCTTCATCTCGGGCCCTTATTTTTCCTGCGACAAAAGAGATTGTGGCGTAAAGTTAAACACTTAATGAGAATATTGACCATCCACCATGGGACATAATGATGTTTAAAGGTCCCAAAAGCAACATAGTGCTCATGCCATCTTTGACCTATTTGATTGTTTCAAGGAAATTTGATAGTGGAGAGAGTATCAAATTCTTTGCATGCCTCGAAAATTAAAAATAATTTTGTGTGGGCATAACTAAGACAGACATCATGCAGAGCCGGCTGAATGCTAGAGCAAGAAATGCGGTTGGCTCCATGTTAAAAAAAAGCTCTCAAATCTTAATCAATAGGATTATTTATAATTAATAAATAAAATAATTTTTTTACTATATGAAAAATAAATAAATTAAAAAATAGAAAAATGCAACGTTCACAATATTTTTTATAACACTTTTACAACTAGTGTTAAATAGTAAGTTATTATTGATGGCAAAAAATAATTATAGTGATATTTTCAAATAGGAAACAAAAAGTAACTTAAAACCTAAGATTTGTTGTAAAAAATATTGAGAATTTTGTACTTCTAAAAAGAAAAGAATAATAATAAGAATTGAGTTAGTAAACTTTTTACTAGTTTTCATATAAGTCTACCACTAACACCGCTTTTTTTATGTACCACTATCAATTTGCCACATCAACAAGTATGAAAAATTTTGTCAAACTTTTTCTATCTATAAAATTTCTAAAAAAAAATTCTACATAATTCATATTAATTAGTAGTAATTTTGCATCTAATACAAGATAATCAATTTTCATCTTAGGCCCTTAAATGCATCAAGCCGTCCCGACATCATGAGAATAAAAGCACAAAAAAAAAAAAAATCTGGAAGAAAGTATATTCTACATATTGAAGATAATTATTTGACGATGATTGGATAACATATATATAAATAGGAAATTCATTATGGACCAGCAAATGTAATGAGTACTACAAGAAGAAATGAAACCTCTTCAAAATCTGAAAGTACATTACAACATCATCAAAAAAACGAAACTTAGGTGATCATGTGTACGGTTTGAATGGAATTTATGTCTGATACAAGTTTTATTTCAATTGGAAGACTGAATAAGCTAAGTTGAAGAAAACTTAAAGAACCTAGCTATCCCCTATTTTCTAGCTTTGCTTTTGGTTTTTAAATAATACAAACAAGGACTTTATGATCACAAGCTAAACAGAGTCATGTCTAATCCAAATTAATGTCTTAACATAGGTGTCTCAACTCTAAAGCACATTATAATTAAATAATATTTTTGGAGTTTGGACTATATGTACAATTATAATCTTTTTTGCACATGATATAAAACTCGTAGCTATATTCCCTAAGGAATTGAGTATGTTCTGAATGCTCTAATACAGTGTTTGTTAAATAAATCACTTCAGTCACCAAACACAGCGACCCTTGCCAACTAACATTCTACGCCTACTATGTTCCTTTTTTTTTCCCACCTTCCATTCTTCACTTGAGGACTTTCTCTCTAGGGCTCAGTATTTAAGAGCCACCGCTAAACCTAAATATCCCCCATAGCTTCTTCTTACTGACAACTAAAGTCCTAAATTCTCTCTATAACTATCTTTCTGTTCAGCATAAAATATGGCTTCCTTGGATCACTCTACTTCTACTGATACCGATGATACTACTACTACTACTTTGGACTCTAAAGGTGACCCCTCCATTCAATGTCAATAATGTCCTTGTCTTTTTCATTTTTGTTTTTTTTAATAAATTAAAAGTTAATATCAATAAGGCTAGCTATGAGTATTAGTTGTATAACCCATAATGTAAAAATTTGAAAAAGTTAAGACTCGTCATTATGTCTTCAGTTTATCATTCTTTTGCTTGTTTTTTTGTCTTGTCTCTTATGGAGTTTATGCTTTTCATGGAAAGTAAATTTCTATGCACCCATTTCAATACTGATGGCCATTCTGCTTTGGTATCCATTATAAATCTTCTTTTGAGGAATAATAATATTACTACTAAATTTCTTTTGATGTTTTGGGGTTGAAAAAAAAAAATGAAACTTGTTTGTAATTAAAAAAAGCTTTTCCTTAATACCTAGATATTAACTGGTTTGATAGTTTTGTTTCTCTTTTTGTGTTCTTTTCTCTCCACGGATACTAAATAGTAAATATATGCCCATAAATGCCTGTGTTTTCTCATTTAGACCACTGTACTAATTTGCTGCAGAAGGTAAGAATAAAGAGACTGAGCTACAATTCTCATATGATGAAGAGACACTAGTTATAAGAATGTTTAATCTTGTTGGTGAGAGGTACACGCACATACTCTCTCTCTCTCTGTTATTCTTTTCTTATTTTATTGTACTAATTAATATTGCATGTGGCTTAAATTACACAGATGGTCTCTAATTGCTGGTAGAATCCCTGGAAGAACAGCTGAGGAAATTGAGAAATACTGGAATTCAAGATACTCCACAAGCGAATGATATATCTTTAAGATATTTATAAAAAGAAAAAAAGAAAAAAAGTGTTTTATTGTGATCAATAAAAATTGGATGTCCTTCGGAACTTTGGAGTTAGATATGGTTTTTATTTATTTATTACTATTATAAACGTCTTGTAACATATATATTAAATTTTGTGATTATTATCAACTCTCTTTTTTTTTTTTTTTTTTTTAAAAAAAAAAAAAAAAAAAAAACTTTTTTCTGGGTCTGTTTTCTTTGCTAGAAGAAAATAATTTTATTTCTTAAGTGACATATAATGGATGAGATAGGTTGAAGTAGGGTTTGGATTATAATCTTGAAAAGTAATGCTAATACATACACTTCTTTTCTATCTCATCCATTCCACACACATATGTAGAGAGAATCAAATAAATGTATTTGAAAGGAAGGTTCTCTTAATCTGTCCTAAAAATTTATAAAAATTTTAGTACTAATTATTTTAGAATAATACTATGAATACCATAAATTTTATGGCATTGTGCTTATAATTAGACTGATATGTTACAAATCATATATGGTTGAAGCCCACTAATTACATTTATTATCACATTAATTTGTAAGTTTTATGTAACAAAACTTATAATACCTTTAACGTTTTATGTAATCAATGACACTCAATGCTAAACAAGATAATTAATCACATTACGAGACTAGCTACAGTGACTTTTTTTTTTGGGGGAGAATAGCTACAGTGACACTCTTAATTATAAGAGAAAGCAATCATAATGAATCTGTAAGTCACGTAAGTAGTGGTTTAAAGATCAAAAAATTCAATACGAGGAAATGAGTGCAAATAGTTTTTATTATTAGTAAATAATTATTTTTAAACGGTTAGTGAGAGTTATGGATGAAAGCATTAGGGGTGAGAGTAAATGTGGATGGATGAAAATGATCAAAATAAAACTTGCCTGACGAAAATAAAACCAAACTAAAATGGCGTAATTTATATTTTAATTTATATTCAATTAATATATAATTTGTTTTATCATCACTTATATGATAATATATACCAAATCTAATAAAATATTTCAACTAGAATTATATTTACAATATCTACAATCAAATTGATGATTTTGTAATTAACATGTAATATAACTACATAAGTGAAGAGTTGATTTTGTATGAGACTGGAGTATGGATGGATACATTATTATTTTTTTTATCGCACTTAGAGTCTATTTGGGATCCACTTATTTTGCTGAAACTAAAATTTTTTTGTTAAAAGTATTGTAGATAAATGTAAAAGTTAGCTGAAATAGTATAATGAGATCAATGAATAGTACCAAAAAGTTGAGACTCATAAATAGTAACAAAATAAGCTGAATAGTAAAATAAATTAGAAAAAATAATTTTTGCCAAATACACACTTAAAAGGTTATGTTCATTTTTGTTGTGGACCTTGTGTTTCTCTAAATTAAAGATTGTCATGGATGAAAACCGTTAAAATAAGAGTTGAAGATATATATATATGATTTAATCAAAGAAAAATAATTAATTAAGAGGGCAAAAAAGGACTAATTTTAAAAAACATACTCGTGTTGTAAACTAGCTTATTCTCCTAAAATAAAAATACTAATTACAAAGCTATATTTTGTCTTGTTGTGCTCAATAAAATCTGATCCACTCGATTAAATTCATGTGTTTATGAATGGAAGATACGTGTCAATACATTGATTCAATACGATTGTGCATCCTATCGATAAACATACTCAATTATGATATATATATATATATATTAGAGAAATTTTATATCCACAATACGTTTACAATAAATCTTATATGACAGGTTGAGCATTCCCAATACACCCATAATTCAATATGTGTTGTACACAGATACCGTAAGGTATATACTAACAACCATGCCAAAAATAAATAAATAAAATTCACAATTAGTGGATGTTCTATCACTATATTGATATAGCTTACAACCAATTAGGTCGAAAAACTTCAAAAATTACCATCAAAATACTATCTTCTCATAAAAATAAAAATAAAAACAAAAACTATCTTCAACGAAAAATAACTCTAATTCTTCAAATTCTGTCATAGGTTCATTTCTCGACCTTGCTACTTTCTTATTTTTAGAGTTTCTTCTTCAACGTCAACTTGTAGTTTTGGATCTTCAAACCTTTATATTGATATCTTCTTTTTTAACTGTTGCACATAAAACTCGTATTGATCGATATATTAAAATGTCATCATTTTATCTTTTTCCCGATCATAAATATAAGGAAAAAAAATTGCTTTGTCAATGACCTCGTTCTAGTACATATGAATGAATTTACTTAGAGTATTAGCATTGGGGAATGCTAATGCCAAATCTAAGGAAAATTTGGAATTTTAAGCCCCAAAACTATCTGCATTGGAGAGTGCTAAACAGCAGTATTGCAAATTTTTTTGCAATACTGCTACAATGCAATTCCAAACATAGAATTATACTGTAACAAGTATTGTAAAAAAATAATAATATTTTATTATGTAAAGAGAGAAGATAGATAGGAGAGAAAAGATATAATTTTGAGATATATTATTTTATTATGTAGATATATTATTTTAATAAGTAAAAGAGGGAAGTAGAAGTTTAAGATGTAGAGGTATTGTAAAATGGTATGGTATAATGATAAAGTAGCTTTTTAGAATTGTAAAATAGAGTAGCATTGAAATTTTCCAATACTAATGCTTACCCCCTTGAATTCTATATATATAGTATTGCATCTCATCCTACCAATTTGCAACATTAGCTTTCGAGATTATCGAGAACCTTTCAAAACTAAACAACCAATTAAGTTTAAGAATAGTATTTCAACCTAACTTTCCATCGAAGTATGGAATCTTATCACAAGCATGAGTGCACATGACGTACAAGTTGGCTTGATCTTTCCATGATTATTTCTACTATTATCATGATTCTTATAGGCACTTGGTCTTAAATCGATTAGAATGTCATCTTATAGAGATCTCTATATTCATTCTTGGCGTATATAGTACAGATGAGCCTACGTTTCACAATCAATGCCAATAATTGTGATTAATTGTCTTCAAGACTTCAACTTAATTTGTCACCTTATTAGAACACTAACGAAATCTTATATATATATATATATATCAACTGATAAAATAAAAAATAAAAAAAGAACAAAAACGAAAATTTCAATCTCATTCTAGTTAGATACAAATCCATAAATCTGATTACAAGAAACTCTAATTATGATGAGCCATTTTGGGGTAAATTTTGATGAGTCTATTACTTCCTAGGGTCATCACAAATAATATTAAACCCAACATATTAGATATTGTGTTAGGGTACTACATAGTGTGAGCCTTAAATAGTACGTTTAAGATTTAAGAATGGGAAAATTATGATATCTCATATTATAGATTTTATTATAATATTAAATTGTATAAGTGTATGTTGCACAGGAATGTCTTGAATCTCATAGCAAACATTTACAGAGTTGATCTTAGTTGTACAAGCGATTACAAGTAGTACCTATTGTATTGCACAAATGTGGAGTATTGTACAAATATGACTAGTGCTTCATTAAGTTGTAAAATAATAATAATAATAATACACACACACACACACACATATATATATATATATATTTATCTATATAATGACCACACTTACATTAGAAAAATCAAGGAAATTAAAAAAAAAAAAAAAAAAAATGGAGCATCCCCTAAACATACCTCAGCTCTTACCACATCTTGAGCATACCTAGCTAGCTAGCTTATAGGCTGCTGTGTTCCCTTGCCTATCTACATATGGGATAGACCATGCAATTGCATAAAGCTCTGAATGCATTCCTTACTTCGTCAAGCATGTCACCAACTATGGAGAAATCAGGTTCATTCTCTGTGAGTGCTTTTATTGTTGTTAGCGAGCCTCCTTTGATAATCACATTTTATATATTGACATTCTTGGGAAAAGAGATGGCTTGGATAATTGGATTACTGTTTCTGCCTCAATAATTTCTTTGACTACATTGACAAATAACCATCTTCTCTCTTGTACTCAACATAACTATTAGCTCACTCTTGTCACATTCTGAATTATCACACCTACACCTACTTCACTAGTGTCCTCAAAATTTAGAAATAACCTCATCGATATTCATCTTGTATAAATTGGTTGGAGGCAACAAACAATAGTGTCCTTAAAAAGAGCCCTCGAAGTGGAGTT
Source organism: Quercus suber (assembly GCF_002906115.3). Lineage (NCBI taxonomy): Eukaryota > Viridiplantae > Streptophyta > Magnoliopsida > Fagales > Fagaceae > Quercus > Quercus suber. The sequence goes on along the minus strand of NW_027071804.1, from coordinate 722,595 downwards.
CAAATGATAATCTAATGGAAATGACATCTTTTGTAGTATCTTATGTTTGTGATTCGAACCTCACTTTCCCTCTCTCTTATTATATCTTCCTATAAATAAATAAATAAGAGTTTTAGTGGTCTAATTATACTCATTTAGGAGTTCGCACCTACACCTACTTCAGTATTGTCCTTAAACTTTTAAAATAGCTTTAGCGATATTCCTATTATTAAAATCAATTGGAGGCAAAACCCATTAGTGTCTTTAAAAAGAGCCCTCGAGATGGAGTTTAAATGATAATCCAATGGTAATGACATTTTTTGTGGTATCTTATGTTTGTGATTCGAACCTCACCTCTCCCCTCCCTTATTATCTTCCAATAAATAAATAAGAGTTTTGGTGGCTTGATTATACTCATTTAGGAGTTCTCTCTCATTCTTCTACAATGACAACTGGCCCCTTTCATTTCCTTTGAATCCTTGAGTAATTATTTTTGTTTCATATATTCCATGTCGTAACAGAGAAAGCTCCAGGTCCATTCCTTGCCTGTGATCCAGAACTTCCCACTCCAAAACTACCATATCCATGCTATTTGAGATTAGTCCAAGGTTTAAAATAGACAAAACCAAAAGTGAAGGAGTTACACTGTTCCTCCTTAAACGTTCACCGACTTCTAAAGATAAGCCTGAGAACCTTGTAGAAATATATGTACTTGAAGACACCTAAGTTTGTTTCTGGTGATTCCTTAAAAGTTTGTCTTCTTTATACTCCATTCTTTCTATATATATATATAGAGAGAGTAACATTCTTTTGTAGTAGACGACGAATAATAATACAAGTCTTTCTTCCATTCTCTCTTCATTTTCACCTTGTTTTTGTATTTGGTATTAGAGCCTCCTACCTATTTACATATACACTGAAACACTACTATTCTTGTGAGTTCTATGAAGTATCTAAAGTCCTCCCCCCACCACCCCACCCCCAAAAAAAAAAAAAAAAAAAAAAAAAAAAAAACATAACTATCATGTTGCAAGATTAACATCCCAATTGAAAAAAATTATATCAATGTCCCTCCCCCCCCCCCCCATCATCTAACCTAGATGTTAAAATCAGACGGATATTGTGCAATTACAAAAAATACCCTTATTGGTTGTAATGATTAATGAAGATCATAATTTTTGTTCAATTTAACTCTCAATTAATACAATATAGTGCGTACTAATATAATTCACTTAAATTAGGATGTCAATCAATAAAATGTTAGTTTTGGGGAGACAAAATAAATAGGGTAAAAAAAGTGCAATTCGTCACCCAAAAAAAAAAAAAAAATAGCATTGCTATTTAAACCATTATGGATGAAACTTTTACAGCTTGGTTACTCTTTGATCACAAGAGCACAAAATAGAAGGTAGCAAATTTGGTGGTAACTATCATTTTGCACGAATGCTTGTACAGAAGTGTCATTTGCCCATGCTTGTAAAAAATGGCGAATTTACCAGGACAGGAGCTAAAAGTCGCTGCCTACGGAGAAATTCAATAACATTGAGAAATTTTTATTTACATTAACAATAAGCATGGAGATTCATTCTCTTTGAGTGGGCAGGAGATCATCAGTTGGACCAATAATTCTCTTGCATCTATATTGTGTGAACCATATGTTGTGAGAAAGATGATGCACTATATATTTGAAGCATTTTCCTATCTCAAATGTGGCAGGAGTGCTGGTGCACCCTAATTGAATAGCCACAGTAACTCCAATCCCAGAAATCCATCAGGGAACCACACCATGTCTCAGCAATTTCTGGCAACTAGCAGTCAAGCTTCTTTCAGTGCAAGCCAAAGTGCTCTCACCAATTGGTCCAGATGAGATTCGCTACGAGTACATCTCAGAGAGTCAATAGTTACTCTGTCTTTACACGCTTAGAATGGCTTTGCCTCATCCAATCAGTGCATTCCTCCGCAGTTCCATAGGGATGGGCAAGTTGCCACGCAAGCAATTTTGTTGCTGCCATTTAATGAATGAATTTAGCGTCACCAGCAATTATAATAAGAAATAAAAGCTCTCACACAGATTTGGTATTCATTAGTTCCAAAATAATTTTTGGCACTAGAAACAAACCCCCTCTTTAGCCTCAAAAAGAAGAAGAAACACTTACCCAAACCCTAATAAGTGGTCCTCCAGCTTTATGCTGCAAGACACTCATAATGTCCTTCCCATTGACCAGTGGTTTTACATCCCACACTTTCTCAAGACCTGCATTCAATTTAATAAATAAACAAATAACGGCAAAAAGGATTTGCAAGAATCCTTTCCAAGACTTGATGAGCATTAGAATTAACTAATGTTTCCCAACAAGGAAAACTTAAGTAGTCCAAAAGAATATAATGATTTTTTCCACCTTCTAGTTTTGTTGTCAATTAATATATTTCAATACTGGGCCACTGCTATACATAGTTATGCATGGATGGACTTCACAAAATCAGAGAATTAAAAGGCAGTGACCAGATACTGGAAAATTAGAAACTCCATGATTGAACACTGCAAATCATGCAGATTTTTAGATATGACATATTGAAGGCAATAGACTTCTATGGCTTTGAAAGCATGAGGTTTCATAAAGTTAACAATCAGTTATGGCATGTTACTTAGACAAAGATATTAGACCACAGATGTCACTTGCCACCAATAAATATGGAAGTCCAAAGCATAGTTAGCACGCAATACTTTGAAGGCTTCCTAAGTTTAAAATGAAAGTTCGAGAAAATGTCGCTTGCCACCAATAAATATGGAAGTCCAGAGCATATTTAGCATGCAATTCTTTGAAGGACCCCTAAGTTTAAAATGAAAGTTCGAGAAAATAGTGAAAGAGACATTGTCCATACCTAATTTAGCAATGGCACTTTCAACTGCCTCAAATAGATCTCTTTGCTTGTCCAATTGAAAGTGCTGTTTTGGAAAATCTTCAGTACAATCAACTTCAGTGGGATATAACAATGTAGACAACAACAAGGTCACTCGCCAAAAATCTTTGATTTCTCGTAGAAGTAATCCTGTATTGGTAAGAATAAAATGTTAGCCATAAGAAAGTTATGCAACTTAAAACTTACAATAACAAGTTAGATTACATGATTAGGTAACAAAATATATTAGAAACCAATAAAGGAGTGTTATTTAACCAAATTATAAGAAAAGCCCACTTCTGGATCTAGATTGATTCGGTGTCTAGTCAGAATTCACAACTTTTATTTTGATTATCAAAATGATTGGTCCAAAACCAAATTGAAAAAAATATTCACTTTCGTTGTCATAGCCAGATGCATGCCCCACACATATATGCCTTGAACACAAAGACGTATAACCTTTTTGTACACATTTAACTTAATTCTATCTTTAATGGAATTATTTGCAGTTGGAACTATAATAATTCAAAATACACCCACAAATTTTAATTTGCAAGTTGTGGAGTTTCTAGCTAGTTGTCAAGGCAGGTTTGGTAGATGTCACAATGTCACGAATTGGAGAGAGAGGAAAGCTAGGAATTTTTGAAGGATGTGAAATATTTGTACTTGATCTGAAGCTTTTATTCTTCAAATCTTTATTTGAGTGGATAAATGTTTCCAATAATCCAATCTGTTCTCTTTTGCCAAGCTGAGATGCTTGATGCCTGTACTTTTAGTGCTTACTGTTGGTGTACCTATTGTACACACTACATGGGTTGTGCTCAATGAAATATTTACTCATAAAAAAATACTGATTTATTTGGCTATTGAAAGAAGAGATTAAAATTTTTTATAAGTTTTTGAAACTTTAAATTATATGAAGATTTTTACAATCATTTATTTCATTATGTCCCAAACCTCAGTTAAGATTGTTAGTCTCAGATCATTTATACAACTATTATTGGAGTACGGCTCTTTGGTGCCCATTTTTTCAAATTTAAAATAAAATAAAATAAAATAACCTCATCACATAAGTCCCAACAAATTTAAAGAAGAAAAAAAAAACTTATAAATGGGATGGAAAAAAAAAATATAAATACCTAAGCATTATGTTACATTTAAAACATAGTAGAATTGTAATTGTTCTAAACTTATTTATTACATTGATTTCCTCCCTTCATTTTCATTCTCTTATGGGTCACTCTCATATTTTTCTCCTATTACTATTATTTATATTTGTGTGTGTTTGGCAAAAATTAAAAAGCCAGCTTATTTTATTATTCAGTTTATTTTTGCTACTAATAATGGGTCCCATTGTACTATTTCAACTAACTTTTACCTTTATCTATAGTACTTTCAGCAAAAAAATTTCAGTTTCAGAAAAATAAGCGAATCCCAAACAAACCCTTTATTTACAACTTTTCTATGGTTCCAGAATCCAAATTAATCAAGCAAGATTACAAATGGAAAGATAAGTTCATCAAAGTTCAATTACTCATGAGTTAATATTTCAAATTCTATTCCATTTCCTATCTTTCCTTTTCTTTTTGGGGATGGGGCTCTCTCTCTCTATATGTGTGTGTATTTATGCTACAAATTTTCCACTGTACCATTCCGTTGACCATTCCATTGACCGTACAAAATAATTCTGGTGGGTTTCTTTGAACACACAAGCATGCAAGTTGTCTTTATGCATTAATACCTGAATGGAGATACGATTCTACTAAACTGTTTAAAGGGTAATAGTGGATGCACTAAACAAAACAGAACTTCAATAGGCTTTAATTAAGGTTTTGCCCACAACAATTAGAAATGGAATCTTCATTCTGCAGATAATGAAAAAAGGATATACAATGCAGTATATAGAAACCATACCTGTCAGTACCCGAAGTTTTGAAGGATAAGGGACATCATCCAATCCTCTTCCCCAATTAACTTCAATGGGTTGGATGTTCCCTTCAGACACTAGGAAAGGAATCAAAGATAAGAATTTGTCCAATGCACTGTGTAGATTTACAACCTACAGTCAAAAAAAAAAAAAATTTGTGACCAAACTATTATATATCTGCAGATTAAAGAAATACTGAAATAATTTACATTAGAACTTGTAATTTAAACCAAACTATTTAATGTTAGAAACTTAAAAGAGAGTAGGCTTAAGCTTACCGTCTCAGCATCACTGGCTTTTCGCTTAAGAGACTCCCGGAAAATGTAATTGACAACAGGTATCTGTAGTTCAAGAACAAACTCTAGCATAATTAAGGAATAATCTAAAAAATTTGGAAAGCTACATTCAGGAACAAGCATAGATATCAAGTACAGCAATTATTATCAGCCACTTAAAAGCATAATTAAGGAATAATCTAAAAAATTCCAAAATAATATACTTTGGCCCTTGAAATAAAATATTAAAAAAAGTTACCCAGGATTAAACTCTTACTCCTTTCTTCAGTATCATTCTCCCTAAAACCAAGAAAACCAATCAAGACATATAACAATATATGGAACCCACCAGGTCAGTTCCACTTAAGATTCAAGCAGAGTAATAGCTGCTGCAGTGGCAGCATAATAGATGACCACTCACTTTGTGGATTACATTATTCAGCTCCCAGTACAGGAGACAACAAGAATCATTTCAGCTAGGCTATTTCACCCAAGAGAGGGAAAAATCTTTGTTTTGGCAACAAAGATTTTTATTACACTTCTTTAAAACATATTCAGTCCTGTTCTCCCAAAAAGCCTAGTCCTGGGATTATAAATATATATATATATATATTTCCCCCGAAGGGATTGATAACACCAAAAGAAAGAAGAGTCAATGAATCTGTATTGTCTAAACAGCATAGTTACTAATACCAGTTGAACAATGCACTTTGCTACATTTGCAATAATGATAATGCTAGTACAACATGCCATTCAACCGGTAAGATGGAAGCCACAAACACAATGGATAATAAAAGGGATAAAGATAGTACCTTTTTGGCCTTGTTATCTTTATATATGGTCTTCCTAAATGGGAGGAACAAGGCAGCATACAAGGATAGCCTTCGTTGTTCATCCTAAGATTCACATGTTACACAAAATGATAATTCCAAGAATAACATAAGAAACCAAACATAGAAGAGTAGAGGATGAACTAGAACCACTATTGATAATGATACATAACTGCAAAATACAAATGAGAGTAATGTGAGAAAATTACGTAGATATATAATGTTAATATACTAGCCACTTACATTGAAAGTAGAGTCTCCAATCAATTGAATGAGGCTCCATGTAGCATCTAAGTAACCAATGCAAAACCTATAAAAGGTAAATGGAAATAACTGAGAATGAAAAACATACAAAAGTGGAAAACCAAACACAGGAAAAGCAAAAGGCTGATTATGTGCAAGGAATTCTGTCTGATTACATGTAACTCTTAAAAGGCATGTTGATCAAACCTGGGTAGACATATAAATGCTGAATTTTGGGCTTTTTTATTTTGTTTTCTTATTAAATGCCTCACATGTCATAAAAAAAAGGCCATAAATATTTGAAGTCAAAAGGCACACTATAAGGTACTGGGGACTCCAACAGCCTAGGTGCATGTCCAAGCTGAAGCAGAGTCTGGTGCATTTTTAATACATGAAATTCCCAAAAATGCTTGGGGAAAGAAAAGAGTCAAACACATCTCCAAACTGGTTAACCAACCAAGATAAGGAATATCTTGGCATATTAATGGTTGGAACATTGTCCATTACAAAAGGAGGATGATACCTCATAAATTAACAACATATTGTCTAGCTATTATTGCTGCAAGATCAAGAGAAAGAAACAGAGGTTGAACCAAAGAAGAACAAGGACCCAAAGATTTTATGCATAACTTGTCAACAATTCTTGAATCATCTATAGTTCATAAATTTTCTCCTCAAGCCAGTCAATCTTAAAGGAGTGAAAAATGAAATACATAAAACAAAAATATTGACTAGAATGAAACTAAACTAATATAGCATTAAATAATAATATTATTAGAAGGATCTCCGTAACTTTGCACCTTCAGCACTAAATATTCCTCCAATTGTGCCTCACTGCACCTGGCACTTCTTTAACAACTAGGTGTGCTTTTTATATAACTGACAAGGCTACTCAGAACCAATCCTATTCCTATTCATGTAATCATTTTATCCTTAATATTAATATGCATGGAAAAACTATAGAGTTTGTACCCAATAACATTATTTGAGGAACTTTTTGATTCATATTCCATACAAAACACCACAATTGATAAGCCACCTTGCAACGAATCAAAAGGTGATTCACCCCCTCCCCACTATACTGGCACATACAACAGCAAACCACTATAGTATATTCTCCCTTCCTAAGATTGTCACAAGGATCTTCCCCCACACCGCCGTCCAAACAAGAAAGGACACTCTCCAAGGGGCCCCTTCAATCCCCAAATACCCTTCCAAGGAAAAGTGATAGGAGAGGGCTACCTCAAAGCTTGGAAAACACATCATGAATTTTTTTAGGTAATAATTGAAAGCTTCTTTCTAACCTTGAACATTGGATTGGACGAAGGGTGCTAGTTCCGAATCTTTCCTACATATTGGGCTAAGGAAATATATCAAACCTCGCTATACTACGAGCACTGCACCAGTTAGGTAAAGTAGGATGGATGACATGGGATAGAATTGTGTAATAGGCTTTGAGACCTGTATGACGCAGGATCCTTAAGAAATTCAGCACTATATTAGGTTTCTTGATAAGTTCCTGAAGGATTCTTCGATTTAGTTTGATGTTTAAAGGACTTCGTGGTGGCAAGATTGTAAGAACAGTACTTATAAAAATTTAAATTAAAAAAAAAAAGTCATAAAAAGAGTGAATCTCTTTTTTATAAGTAAAAATTTTTTTAAATGATGAAAGAATGATGAAGCCCTAGCTCAAATTACACCTCCTCTTGTAAGAACAAGGTGGAGTATAAGACCATGGATTCAAGAATGACAAGTGTGTGTGTGAGTGTGTGTAACATACCAATCACGAAAGAAGGGCAAAGCCCTAGTACAAGAGGGGTTATACAAGAGCACAACCAAAAAACGAACATATGAAGTTACAAAGTGTGTGTGTATATATTAATTAATTTTTTATTAAAAAAACTAAAAGAATTACAAGCAAGATCTCCAATACCCCTTAACCATTCAGACAAGGATCTTAAGAATAGAAGTCCCAAACAATGTGGTCTAAACTCCTTCAAGCATCATAGAAGTTCTCCCCCTCCAAAAACACAGTGTCAAACATAATGGAATAGCATACCACACATAAAATGTTTCTTAACATTACCTAGCCTAAAAGATACATCACTGAATTCGGCATTACCCAATAAACTTCAGTAAGGCAAAAACCTAGAGATCCAAGCTCTCTTTTTTATTGGTAAGTTACATCCCATTATTATAAGAAGAGTAAATCAATTTAAGCTAGAGCTCATTGGCAGCAACCAAATCTCATTAGCTATAGCACAATGCAAGAAAAGATGATTAATTGTCTCCCAGAAACTTTTTGCACATACAACACCAACCAACCATGATTATGTTTCGCATACAAAGGTTATCCACCATCAAGATTTTACCATAAACAACTGTCCAAACAAAGACTTCAACCTTCTTTAGAGATTTTGTCTTCCTAATTGCTCTCCAAAAGAAATCTATCCTTGATTCTTCTTGAAAGGCTTGATAGTAAGATCTCACATCATACATCCAGTTCATGGATAAAGGCTAACCCATCCAAACCATGTCTCTCCCAGTAGAGAATCTCAAAAAATATCTCAACTTACCAATCATGCAAAGCTCAAGATAAAGTTGGACACCAATGAAGAACCTTGACTCTATGAGTGTACTTTTATCTTTAAAGAATTTGATGGTTACTTGGTGTAAAACAATTAAAGAAAAAAAAAAGATTGAATGAGGTAAAAAAGAAAACGTCGTAAGCAATCACATGAAGAAGAAACAATAAAACTACCAAAGCTATAAAAAAAAAAAAAAAAAAAAAAAAAAAAAAACAAACAAACAAACAAACAAACTGCTAGGATTTTATTGGACTCAATCTCTCTATGAAATATGAATTGATAATTACAAGAAGGCCTTTATGTAGGCTGCCACAATCCTTTTTCAAAAAAGACTAGAATTCCTTAATATTAAAGTAATAAAATAATTTCTTAACCAAGTAGGAAAAGAAAATAGAAAAAGACCAAGAGCATGAGATATGACTCATGGGCCTCTTATACAGCCCATTCCAGCAAGTCTAAAATCCACCAGACTACCCCATTTGGATACAACTTATTTTACTGAAAACACTACAGCAAAATAATTTTTAAATGGGTGGAGAGTGTCGTAGGATCCATTTTTTAATATTTTTTTTCTGAATAAAGTGGTTGTGGGTCCTGTGAACAGTAACTTTGTCCCTTGAAATGCGTGCAGCAGGAAAAAAATAAATAAAAAAGGGGAAAACGCTGAAAACGTAGACGTGCAGGAAATAATTTGTATCCAAACCCAGCTTAAGTCTCAAGAAAATTCCTTTTTTTGTAAGCAAAGAATAAGAATTAATAAGAGCTATGAAAGCTTACTTTAAACTGACCAGAAACTTCTTAATGCAAAGAAACATAAAAGTAAGACTTTTTAGTCACTAAAACAGCCTATGAAGGTAGCCAATTAGATCCCACATCAAAACAAGACCCTTTTTTGTGGAATAATTTCATCTTTGATCTTGTTTTTCCAAGAGCTTTTTGCTGGCTGCGTTAATGGAGTTAAAAAGCATAGGTGTGTTCACTACAAGTTAAACTTAGACTGCATATTGGACACTTACTAGCAAGTCTCAACTTGTCCAATGAGGAGGAGAATGAAGGAAAAGTGTTATAGTATTGACATTAAAGATGTTATGTAGAAACACCAAGCATACACAAATAAGAAATACATCAATTGTACAAAACTATAGGACTTGTATAACACATTTATGTGTGTGAAGGGTAGTTTTCAGACTACTATTCACTTGGTCCATTGATACTAAAGTTTCACACTTACAACCATCATTTATAAAATTCCAAGCATATCAAAAGCTAAGTGAAATTTTATAGTAAAAATTGACAATTATTGTAGTAACAAGTCATTTCATCCAAGATGTACTTTTTGCCAAAAACATTACCAAAAATAGACCTGAAAAATATGATTCCATAAAATTAACAAATACCTATCACAGCCTTCAGACTTGGCAGGCTCAAACTTGGGAGGAAGAGTGAAGACAATCCAAAATAACATCAAATCACAAATATACGTCATTGCTTTAACTGGTTGATTTCCAGAGAGCATGAGATCAATCTGCAAAAAGGGGTAACAGGTGAAGTCATAAATAATATTATTCAGTGCATTCATCATTAAAGAAGGTAAAAGTTGTATTCTCAAATATCACTCAATGTTCAGAGCAACTTAAGTATCAAGATAATGCACATACTTCAACTCCAATGCGCTCTCTGCTAATTTTAGCTGCAAGAGCATCTTTCACTTCATCACAGGAGGCAGCTTCCTTTAGCTCTTCATCTAATAGGAATCCAAATTTTGCACCTAAATGAACAGAAATGAGACAATAGTGTTGCAAAAAGCAAGTGTGCATATAGAAGTTTAAAATTAAAATTATATATATATATATATAACCAAAAAAAGAAAAAGAAAAAAAACAAACAAATAAATAAACAAATTGGTGAGTTGAGGGGCCAAATCTACACTTAGGTAATTGACAAGGTGCATCATTAAGACTGGGCAACCAAATGGCTAAAGTAAATGTAGGGGAGGCATTTTCTTGCCTTCTTGCCATGTACCTTACTCAAATTCCTATTGAGCCATTACCCACATGTGCATGCCAACTACAAGATTTATCAAAAAAGATTATACTTTTTCAAATTTTTGTTAGCACACATTTATATTTTTATCATGTACAAAAGTGAAAAGGAAAGAAAAAAAAAGAAAAATGTATTCAAGGCTTTTAAACAAAACATGATTTGGTTCAAGATCAATGTGCTACGAGGTAGGAGGAAAACAAAAGGAAATATCGGCCAAGCATAAGAGAAAGGATAAAAAATTTAAAAAATAAAAATAAGAGAGAGAAGGAAAGAGAGAATGTAGGCCAAGACTAGAAGGAAAGACATATCCCGTAATTAATCAGAAAAATTGTTCCAATAGAGAGCTGAATGGTTTAGGAATAGGACTGTTTGGAAGTGTTAATATTAAGCTTAGGTAGAGCTAAGAATATGGGATATTTATTCATAAAGCTAATGGAACTTCACAGAGCAACATTTTTAAAAGATTTAAAAAAAAAAAAAAAAAAAAAAAAAAAGGCAACGATGAAAGTTTGCCACAAAAAATAAATGGCAAAGACAATAACAGAAGATAAAATTACAAATACCAAAACGGATGGCTCGAAGAACTCGTAATGGATCATCCAAAAAAGTAGTCTTTGGAGGTAAAGGGGTCACTATCTTTCCAGATTTTAGATCTGCAATGCCTGCAATGACAAAACAAAGGCCATAAAACCAAAGTTACAGTTAACATGGTGGGCAGAGTAGCCCAGGAAAAGAAAGGCAAAGGCAAATGAAAACTATATTAACCTCTTTTAGTAAAATCTTCAACTGAATCAGTGTTAATATTGTAGAACAGGCTGAGAAATCAAATGAAATTAATCATTAAGATAAAAAATTTTCAAATCAATGATAATAAATCATCTTACAAATTGTATGCACACAGAGAGACAGAAAAAAAGGTCATCCTAAGCACAATAATTAGCCCATCATGATGACATGCATTTCCCATGAAAGATACCTGTTGATGGTTAAATCCCTTCTGTAAGCATCCTCTTCTGCTGTGCCAAATTTTTGCTATAAGCCATAAGTAACCTTTATTAAAGAAAGAAGAGAACTTGGATGTCCCAGAGTGCAAAAAGTGTTTACTTTTAGTTCACTTACATATCAATGGGCAATAAAAATCATAGGAAAATTTTCCTTATGTTCTTTTATATGTAATCAATAGTTCTTTCCAGATAAATGTATGTGAGCACATGAACACGTGTATGCACAACACACGCTCACTGAGAGAGATGGAAGACATTAGTCATGAAACACTAGCAGAGCATATGGATATTTTACACAAGCATCATGTCATAAAGAAATCAGCAAAACTCACTAGCCCATTTTCCCTTAAAGTATTAACTCCCACAATGAAGAATTTGAACTGCTCTTTCAAATGATCAAAGTTTTAGAAGGTTAAAAGATGCTCCCAACATGGGAAAAAAGGGAAAAGAAGAGAGTTGGGGGGGGGGGGGGGAACTATTTTGGCAAGGCTTTATGAACTGCAGATGCCCTTTTCTCTCTCAGAAAGACATCACCTACTAGAGTGTGTCAACTGTCAATTGAAATTTTTTTATAAAAAATAAAAAAGAAGGCGCAATGTTGCAGCTGAAAATATTTTAGTATGAAGCAACACCTTACACAAGCAGTATTTTACATATATTCACTCAGCTCTCTCCCATTTCATAATGAAAATATCAACCACAAGTCACCCCCCAAGGAAAGCCTAAAATCATCTACATATGATTCTATAAGTTTTAGCTTCTATCCTGATATTTGAATGATAACTACAATTTGTACTTAAACAACATGAGATCACATGTAGCTGAAGAAATGAGAACAAAAACAACCAAGCATTAAGAACGAGAAGAATAAGAACATATTCAGAGCCTACCTTCAAACAAAAATTAAAAGAAATAGAACTACAAAAACAAGATGATAGAACATCAGTAAAGCACAACATGACCACTGAAAGTATCCCACAACATAAGGCCCCAGCTATGGCAAAGAGATTAGCAAAATCAACCTCATCATTAACCTGTTAAAACCTTTTATTGCAAACTTTGAACAGAATTTTCTTAAACACACTAAACGGTACATAATGGACAAAAATGACCAGAGATATAACATATCAAACAATTTCTTGATTTATTTCAAATAATCATAGAAAATCATAATGAAAAGATGCAAAAACTATATACCTTTGTAGGAATGCGGCTATTATCACTGTACTCTTCAGACCGTAAGTTTACAAAATCAATCCACATATCAAAAAGGCGCATCCTTGCTGTTTCTAAATGTTTAGACTGTTCAGGATTGCTGAAAATCAAAGTCAAAGGAACCAAACACTTAATAAAATAAATAAATAAAAAGGCTAACAACTGCAAGGTCATGAATATGGTTATTGTCACAACCTGATAAAGCGCTAGCCACAAGCATGCCATACCCTAGAAACGCTTGGTAAACACCCAATGTGGGATTCGGGACACACCAGCACAACAGACACTTATCTAATTCAATTCACATTATTCAAGTATCACAGTAATCTATAAAGGAAGTCTATGCAGCAGAACATAGAATTGAATGTGCAATAGCAAAGAGAGGATGAATGAAGGTATGAAATTGGAACATGCACCCATATGAAATTATAGAAAGCAAAGAGAAAATTAGAACATAATAGACATAATTTTACATTGCCTGTAACACCTCCACTATAGCTTATGAATGTTAATAGGGTGGGATGTCTAATTTTACATATCAATTTCAAAAGTTTCCAGTGCCCCATATCCTCAAAAGTTGAAAAATGAAACTTCAAGACCTTCCACCCAAAAAATAAAAGAATGAACTTCGAATTTTGAAGACCATATTTATATACCAATAAGGAACCTCCACAAAACCCATTTCATGAAACCCCAAAATACAGCCAAAAAACAATCAAGTACAAAAATTTAGATCAGAGTTTGAACACCATATTTACATGCCAATAATGAAACTCCACAAAACCCATTTCACTAAACCCCAATATATAGCCAAAACAAAAAACAAAAAAATTCAAGTTCAAAAATTAAAAACAAAGAGTTTGAGTGTTGTATTAACATTTGTAGTAGTACCATGGAATAACAGCGACACCTTGGACTTGTTCTCCTGTAGACAACAAGTAGTCCCTGACTTTGTCGACGAATTCACTTCCCAACATGTTGTCGAGAGCGATATCAATGTCGTAGCACTCTTTCCCCAAAAGCTTGTCGCGGACCCAGCCACCTGCCACTCGGAGATGGTGATTGGGGAGGTCAAAATGGCAAAGAGTGGCGAGAAGCCTGTCGAAGATGCTCCGTTCAATCTGTGTCAGTTCAATCCTCTCCTTTACTTCTTCAACCACTGGTGCAGACGCAGAGTTTGTATTTGCCATTATTATCGCTTGGCTCTGCAATGCAAAGGCAAAAACCCTTGCGTTTGGGATTGGGAGTTTGTGCAGTGTTTTAGCGCGAGAGTGAGTGGGAGTGAAAAAGCAAAAAAATGATCAAGATTCGAGGATAAGGAGTCAATTTTGTACCACTTTTAAATGTGGGGGTATGTTGTGAATAATATTGGTTATTATTGCATGAATATATTATTACTAACACGCATGTTTCTTATGTAGAACATATCTTTTTTATTTGAAATTTTTGCAAAAGTTTAAAATGTCTTAAAAGAAAGATTGAGTCTGTGTTTAGTAGTTCTTATGATCAAGAGTTGATAGAATATTGGAAAGATATTGACCCTAGGTGTGTGTTTGTTTCTCCCAAAAAAAAGGGTAATTGTCTCATATTGCTTAAGAGAGTGTGTTGTGTATAGTATAACTTGTCATACTCTCTCTATGACTTTTGAATAGAGTTATGGTGTGCCTTTGTGTTAGAACCCCTTTTCTTCTCCCTTATGTGTGTGTGTTTGTTTCTAAAAAAAAAAAGTTTTCTAACCTATTTGGGCTAAAATGGTCATATATACCACATTTTTGAAAACTTGATTTGTGAAACTCTAGTTTCCTATGTAACTCAAGTTCTAGAAACTTGAGTTCTTTGAAAAAATAGCTTTAAAATTTGCCATGTTATTTTTTATAAAACTTGAGTTTCATGAACTCGAGTACCATGGAAAATTCAAGTTCTTCAAACTTGAGTTCCCAATTAATAGTAGATCCCTACATATTTCAGAAACAATAGTAGATTGCAAAATATTTTCAAAACTAGTGGTATTTGGCCATTTTGACTAACCTATATGAGCATGGTATATAAAAATTGCAATTTAAACTCATAGAAAATAGATTAGCCAATTTAATTAGGATTTGTTTAGTGTTGGGTTGCATGAGATATCTAAGGAGAATTTGGAGAACAAATGGATGGTTTGCACTTTGCAGCAAACTGAATATAAGCTTTTCTTGAGTAAGCAGACTATGCTTTTAGTAGATGCTATTAAATCATCATTATCATTAGCCCAACCTTAGATAGTTACTTTTGTAAATTCATAATTTTTTTTTTAATAATTTCAATTTGGTTATTCTATTTCTATATGTCTTCTAGTTTTTTTCTAGTTTGAACTCTAGGGTTCGAGTAGTTTCTGCCCTTGTGGAATTTTAGGAGTTAAATGCAGGGGTGGAGCTATGTTATAGGGTGGAGGGCCATGGCTCCCTCAAAATTTTGATTTTTTTTTTTAAATATATATATATATAGTTATTTTAATGTTTTCAAAATTTAGTTTACAAAAATTAAAGTTGGCCCCTCCAAATATTTGAATTAGTCCAATGAGGCTTTAAAAAAAATAATTGGTCTAATAGTTACAGAAATATAACTTCATTTTTCACAGTTCATTTTTTTTTATTGTAAAATGTGCTCTTATATTTGTTAAATATTTGATAAAGTTTGGTACCAAACATGTTTGAATCTATCTTTTTTAACCCGTTATGTGGTGATTAATAAGTTACTGACTCATTGAAAAAAATATTGTCACTAAAACTACACATGAAATGTCTCTTTAGTTGCTACATAATTGGTTAGAATAAGATAGCTTCAAATGTGTTCGGAGCTTAACTTATTCCTCAAAGTTTTGAATCATTCATGTTTTTGAAAATTTCATTAGTTCAATTAAAAGATTTTTTTACAATTTGATAATTTGTATTGAAAATGAAACTTTTGAAGAATTTCACTATAAAATGGTAAAAATGAATTTTATTTTAAGAAAGATCACCATCAAACATAATTTTTAATTGGAAATACTAAGTTTTTTTTTTTTGGTTGGGTGTGTGTATATATAACTTATCAAATAAATAAGTGTGTGTATATGTGTGTATATATAATAAAAAACTATGTGTGTATATATATGTGTGTGTGTGTGTGTGTGTGTGTGTGTGTGTGAGGGTTATCTTGATAAATATATTAGTGCTGCAACTTGGCATCTCCAAACAAAAAATTCATGACTCCGCCCCTGGTTAAATGAACATTATTATCTTTGACAACTCATTTATAGATAATTTGAGACTGTTTTGAGAACTTTTCTTCACTTTCTTCAACGTGTTAAAGTTGTTGATAAGAGAATATCAAAAGCATGATTTTAACATCATTTGACCTAGTGAAAGGTTTTTGACGTCTACATTTTTATTATCATATAAACCATGTATTAGAATGAATCCAATATATAGGATATTTGTTGGTATATTTGCTGGAGGCTAAACCTAAATTTTTTTTTAATGTTTTTTTGTTGTTGTTGTTGAGAAGCAAACACCCACACACACAAGGGAGAGGGATTGAGGCTCAAACACTAAAGGCACACCCACAAACTCCACTAAACCAAGTTTTAGCCTTTTTTTTAGAAACCACTAAACTTAGATTAGTTGTATATTAAAGCATGATTACTTAAAATTTATGATTATTTTGCTTGCACAACAAATTGGATTGCGCATATGCCTTAACTAGGATTGATTTTGATACTTTAACAATATTATTTCATATGGACTTTGATGCAAGATTTAGATTTTTAACTTTATCCTTATAAATTTCTTTTTGGTTGATTGGGACTTTAATTATCCAATCTTGTTGTTTTAAGTGTCAAGAATCTTATTGCTTAATTGGAATTTGGAAACTCTTGATATTTCAATGGAGACATTCAAGGTTTAAGGTCTCCATTTCCCATGGTAATTGTTGAATTATATTGAAAAAAAAAAAAAAAACTTGGGATTTTAGAGACAATACAAGGGACATAAAAATTGATTAATCAATATCATGAGAAATGTTTGAGACGAGCAACAAAGTGTAGTAGAAAAAGGAGAAATCACCATACTAGGAGTATGAGATAGAAATCCTAATGGAGTTCATATGGCATCAATGAGTTCTAGCATCATTGACTTCATAAACCTCCACATGAAATTCAAAGTTGGTATTAGACTTATAACCAGGTGGCAATTTCTTTTCTACCCTAACCTTGAGTTAGTAGCATATATCTTGGACCATTTGTATGGTGGGCTCACATAAGGTTACTAAATCCTACTTTAAAGCGGTCCATTTATATTGGAGACTCCATTGAAAACAAAATGCATTGACATTTGACAATATGTCAATGTGGTCCATTGATATGCTCACATAGGGTTACTAAATCCATTTTTTATTCTTCAATTTTGTTTTGTTTTTAGTATTATTCAAAAAATGGCAAATTTGAGTCTTGTGGTTCTAGTCAAGCTTCTTAGGGAAATGAGGGTCGATGAAGGGGATCGAAAACTATTTTGTTGCAATTTAGAAGCCTGATTCTTGCAATGGCAGAGGGTGATCTTTGGCTAAACGAGGGGTACTATTTCAAGGTTTTATATTATCAAATGCTACGTATGTGCCTTTGCCTCAAGAGCAGAATGATATGGTTTTTTTTTTTTTTTTGTAATAAATTGCAATTCAAGTAGTAATATAATGACAAAAAATCACCACAATAAAGTTAATAAGTGATGATCATTAAATTGAACTCATGCAAAAGAACTCTTGTTACTGAATGAACTAATTTTTGTATAGCATCCATCCTTTGTTTAAGATGGTAAAACCATGGTCCATTTGCAAAGTAGTTTAGTTGACAAATCTCATGGAATCACTAAAGAATATCCAAGCAAGACAAAGACAAAGACCCACAACAGTTTGTAGTCTAGAACAGAACAAGAAGAAGAAGAAATGATTGACAAAACAATGTAGTGTCTACCAAAGAATATGAAAAGAAAGAGGTTGTTTTGTGGTTACGAGGTTCTTGATCCCTTAATGGACTCCAACATTTGCTCTGATAGCATGCTGAGTCCCTCAAATAGTACTTCAAGATCTTCAAGATTGAAGGTTGAGTTTTTCTTGAAATCAACAAAATCTTTGGCGCTTTCAAATGGAAATTTATCATTTACAAGTTTGAAGTGTTGATGCAACTTCTAACGATGGCATAACTATACTGGAGAGTTTTGATGGCAGCAGTGGGAAGCCAAAGAAGATGAACACAGGGAAGAAACACCAAGGAAGACAAAGATTGCTCTTAAATACACTATAAGGACAGAAAACCATGGCCATAGAAAGGTGGCTCTGATACCATATTAAATATTAGTATTGATACACCATGTTGAATATGCTATTATGAATGCAGAGAATCGAAAACATAAAGTATAGGACACAATAACATACGAGAGTTACGTGATTCAGCCTAATATCCATGAAGGAAACCCTAAAGGGCTATATCAATAATATATTAGAGTGTAATATAAATCCTATGTTACAGTGAACCATAATATGTATATATATAGTAGAATAAACCCTAGACTAATATACTTCTAGTACAAGTAGGAGATTTGGTTTGCACACAAAGTAAAATTAGGCTTGAGCCTATGCTAATGAGCTAATATATTTTTAACATTGTCATCAACTGCAACTGGAATCTTCAATTTGCCTTGCCCTTCCCCTTGCCCTTGCGCATTAAAACTAGTCTCACCATGACTATCACTATAGCCATACAATGGGTTATCATGAGCCCACCAACAAGTATGGATTTCTTTGTCTTGTCTGAGTTGCTTCCATGCTTCATTCAACTCTGACAGAACCTGCTTTTCTAGGAAATAGAGATTCCTAGACAGACCACCTTTAAAAGAAGCCAATTCCATGGAATCCAACAGTTCTGGATATTGGCTTACTTCTTCTTTAGACAACTTGTGATCTTGATGAGTGGATAAAAGAATGTTACGTTGATCATTGATCAGTTCTGTTCGGCGTGCAAGCAGTTTGGATTCTTCAATTGTCCATTGGATTGTTGAACTCCAATGGTTGTCAAGCTTATGAGGGAGAGACAAGATTAGAGGTATAGTTCTAGATGTTTGTTTGTTTAGGGAGAGAGGGAGGTAAATCTTGATGTTTATGTTTGTTTAGGGAGAGAGAGATAATTCTTGATGTTTCTGTTTGAGAGAGAGAGAATTCAGGCAAAGAGAGGGGGGGGGTCTTTTACTTTTTTATTTGAATAAAGGAGTATTTATAATTTGCTTTTTGATTTGTTTAGGCAGAGAGAGATGGCATTGGCTTTCTACACCGACAGATTGTTAACTGGACTGGGCCCTAAAATGGAAAACCATCTTAATTATCAGTTGAGACTGGGGCTATTTGAGTCCAACCATACTTGGAGGTCTGTTCTAGGGACTAGGAGTTTGGGCTCTAATTAATCCATCAAATTTTTATATATTGTATGTCATTAGCAGAAATGACTGACTTGATAGACTCAAGAGGTCAAGCATAACTAAGTTTGTATTTTTGCATCTTAAAACTAGAATTCTGTTATCAAAGGCTAATCAAATACAAACAGTATTGTTAGTTTGGAGAAAGAACTTGTATCTTATAATTGGGATTGCTAGAGGAATGCTTTACCTTCACCAAGGCTTAAGATTTTGAATATCAATAGGAATGGGAAATGATTTATCATATGGTGAGATGAGTTGAAAGATTTCAGGACTTGGTGTGGCTAGATTCTAGAATATTCAAAGGGAGTCAAACTTGAGCTAATATAAAGAAGGTGGTTTGGAGAAAGGTAATATAGAAACACTAGAACCTTTTCAATGGACTGTCAATCTATCTTATGCGTAATATAGAATTAATGTCTTTGGCCAAAATAAATAAGAGCTAATGTGAATGAAGTTTGCCTCTAAGGTTACATGCAAAGGCAATGAAGTGGTCACGTGTTATTTGAGTATGCATAGAGTGGGTCTCAATGAAATTTGATGTGTAGCTTCAATGTCTTACTATTACTCATTAGAGATAACAAGTCACAAGAAAAGTGGTGATCATTTTGACAATCCAATATTATAGGTCGCGTAACGGAGAAAAGGTACTCATCTTCTCTTAATTGTGTTCCCAAATTGTCCTTTACTCCTTTTTGCACTTTGCTAAGAGAGTTTCATAAGCTATTTTTGGCATGGAACTTGTGTGAAGAAAACAAAGCTCTTGAGTCTTTAGATCCATTGATTGTGAATTATTATCCTGTTGACAATTTTGATTCATCAAATGAATTCAACAAAAGAATTTGTTAATAGAAAATTATGCATTTTCAGCTGAAACTGTTTTTCACTTTTTTACCAGCAGAAGACATTTTTTTATGCTACTCTTAGTCCCCTCTCAATCATTCTTAAACCACTCTTGCACCCCCAGCCCCCCAGGTTTCATCATCAACAACTCCCCCCCCCTTCCCTCTCTGATTTCTCTCATTACCGACATCAATATTCACCCTCAAATCTACCTTGATGCCCTCTTCCCCACCCCCCCTCCCAATCTTTCTTGTTTTTCAACATCCTCTTATCCCTACCTCAATCTGTCCAATCTTTAATTTTGACATATTATCCCCCTTTCAATTTATTTATTATTTTTTTTTTGTCTCTTGCTCTCTTGGTCCCCTCTTTTCCACCCCGTCAATCTCTCATTTTTTGCTGGCCCTCATGCTTTTTATGCCGGATCTTCTATCTTCAATTTTTGTCTATCAAATTTTTTTTCCTGAATTCACGAGTTTGTTTCTCTAGTTGTTTTATCCACCATAAATGCTCTTTATATGATGACATTATGCATATGGGAGGACATAAGTGCATATCATTATTACTCTGCAAAGTGCTATCTAAGTTGTGTAGGCAATCACACCATCATTATTCTGCCAAGTGCTATCTAATTTGGGCTGGTTTTTAGCATTTGATTCTTGGACTTTAGAATTCCCTCTATTGTTTATTTAGTTGTGTGATAGCTGCCAATAGCATTTGATTGCATGCATGACTATGAAAGAGACGTGTTTAGTGATCATTGTTAATTTTATTATTCTGTATATCTTAGGGTCGATAATTTAGTGGACAAGATGGTATACCATTTTAGGACAAGGCGTTGAAAAAATTAAAAGAATAACAAAGAAAAAGAAGTTTTTTTTTTGGCCATACTTCAGCATAGAAACCTTGTAATATTGTGTTTACTACCAATCTCAGTTGTTGATTTCTAGTGATGCGTTAAAAACAAAAGCTTGGACTTATTTTGGTATTGCTCCTTCAACGTTTACTACTAGTGTAGTGCCTTTGCTTATATCTTCAATACATCATATGTTTTTAAGATGTATGTTAGTAGTGAAAATGACTCATTTGATTCACTCACATGTAACTCTAGCCGTATTTGTGCATATTAACATTAGCATTTTGGTATTCAAAGGCAAATCAATCTAGAAGGACATTATTGTTCTGGAAAATGCACTTTCATATTATCGTTGGGATTGCTTGAGGAATGCTCTATCTTAAGAACCAAGATTTAGATATGCATAAACATTGCAAAATGTTTTACTGTATGTTGTGATAGGTAGAAAGATTTTAGAGTTTGGTGTGACTTGAATATCCGATGGGAGTCAAACTCAAGTTAATACAAAGAAGTTGGTTAAGGAAAAAGTACTACAAAACACCTGAAACCTTTTGTTAAGTTCAGGATTGAAGTGGGTTTAAGTTTGCTTTGTGTCTAGCTTATACTCTCTTTTGGTAATTGTGATACAAGGAGTAATTCTTGATAGATCCACACTGTTGGTATCCGTGCAATGGAATATTTGATTGGATCATTTGTATATAAAGGGTCATTTGGTAACGTTGTTTGTATTTTTTGAAAATACGTGTAGGTAAAAAAGTGTGTAGAAATACGTGTAATATTATTTAAAAACTAAAAATATGCGTTTAAACAGCCCTAAACATACAAAACTACAAAAACATTTGGAAGTTCAATTGAAACACTCCATAATAATAAAGACAGAGATTAAAGTTTTGATACCGAATATAAAATATATATAAAAAAATTTACCGAAGTCAATCAAAAGCAAAAACACAACTACCCAACTATGCCAATCAAAAATCCTATCACTGGCTCAACTAATGTGAAATCACTAATGAAAGAGAAAAAAAAAAAATCATGACATATGACTCTTAAACCCGCAATTAATCGGTGAGCAATGATGAACCAACCAAATTGTCCACAAGGTTGGTCAAAAGTTTGGTCTACTCAACGAGCAATTCAAGCCACTGAATAAAAAGCTCACTTTCACAAATCTTCTTCCATTTGTTATTCAACTACTCAATCTTTGAGCTTTCCATCAAAGCCAAACCCCTCTTCCCCACTACAACAAAATGTATTTTTAGCAACGAAACTTATGAGGAAATATTTTTTTGACGCTAAAATTACAGATTTAGCGAAGAAATATGGATTTCGTTGCTAGTAATGAAAAAAAATTATAATATTTAGCGACAAAAAGTAATTTTCATCGTTATTATTAATATGAAACAAGGGCGCCAATGGGGAAAAACAAGGCACGAGCTTAATTAATATATAGTGACGAAATATTTCGTCGCTAAAAGTTGAGATTTTTAGTGACGAAATATTTCGTTGCTATAGATGTTGCTTTGAATAGTATTAGCAACGAAACTCATTTTGTCGCCAAATGTAACTAATAGTGATGAAACTAAATCGTTGCCAAAAGTCCAATGCATATAAACCGATAGCTTTAGCGACGAAATCATAATTCGTAACAAAAAATTTAGAAACAGTGACAAAATAAGTTTCGTCACTAAAGAGTATAGCTTAAATGGGTTAAATTTCAGCAAAAAAAAATTCCTTTCCCACATAAAATTTCATTTCTCCCACCAACTCACTTAAAAAATTTTCAAACCTCCTTCTCTCATTATCACTCACTCCCTAACACAAACACAAACTCAAATACAAACACAAACACACACATCCCTCTATCTCTCTCTCTCCACCAAATCTCTCCTCCCTCTTGGTCTCTTGGTTAGCTTCTACTAGATTTTTATTCATCAAACTCTTATCCAAGGTTTGACTTCTCATAACATGAATCAAAGGTAAAATCTCCATGACCACCTTCTAATATCTTTGAGTTTTTATCCTATATTGTTAGGATTGCTCTTTATGTTGTGAGTTTTGTTTTAGAAGTAGTTTGTTGGTACATTTAAAATCTTATTGGAGGTTTTTAATTTAATGGAGTGAAATGGATTTTGTTGTTTGGCAACTATGTGAGTTGGGTTTCTTAAGAAATCATTTGGGTTTTTGATTTATATGGGAGATTGGGTTAATTTTAGAAAAAAAGTTTTCTTGCATTTTCTCTTTGGCATATGTGGTTGTGATTGTGGTGTTAAATATAAATTTGTGCAAGTAATATTAGCATGTGTCTTTTGCTTACCAAGTGTTTGACAAATTGCCTATATGAGTTACGAAATGGATTTTGATGTTTGGCAACCATATGAGTTGGATTTCTTGAGAAATCATTTGAGTTTTGATTTATATGGGAGATTGGGTTAATTTTAGAAAAATGATTTCTTTATTTTTTGAAATATCATTGGCATATGCGGTTGTGATTGTAGTGTATAAATTTGTGCAAGTAATTTGAGCATGTGTCTTTTGCTTGCCAAGTGTTTGACAAATTGCCTATCACTACAAGAAATCTAGGTTTAGGCAACGTTTTAAAAACGTCACCAAAAACCCAAAAAACGTCACTATAGACACAATGGTCTATAGCAACTTTTTTTTTTTTTGCAACGTTCAAAAATGTCATAGTAGAGCAATCGCTATAGATCTATTGCGACGTTTCCAAAAACGTCGCCATATGTTACCCTTTAGTGGCGTTCAAAAACTTTTAGTGACGTTTTCTAAAACGTCACTAAATAATATAACATTTTCGTAAATAATCTAGGAAAATACATTTAGCGACGTTTTGAAGACGTTTTTAGTGACGCCTTTAAAACGCCACAAATAATCAATCATATAGCGACGTTTTATAGACGTTGCCAAAACATTTGCTCTCTTGTTTTTTAGTGACATTTTTAAAGCGTCGCTATAGGATTGATTATTTGCGGCGTTTTAAAGGTGTCACTAAAAAGGATTTCCTCTTACTTTTTAGCAACGTCTTTAAAACGTCGCAAAAACCTGCTCTTTTTTTTTTTTTTTAATGCTGTATAAACTTGCTTAAAATTCAATAATAACTAACACAAACTTGTAATAGATCAAATATACCTATTGATCATCAATATTTCACAATAACAATTTAACCATAGTCAATATATATATATATGTTTAATACCAATATATGTATCATTTTGAATTGAACAAAATACTTGTCTATCTACAAAACAAAAACAACCACCTAAACTATGACAATATTAAACAAAGTACAATACTTCCAAAATAAATGTGGTTATAACAAAATACTTGTCTACCTATACTTATAAAAAAAAAAAAACAACCACCCAAACTATGACAATATTATAACCAAAGTACAATAGTTCCAAAATAATTGTGGTTGTTCAAAACAACTATGTAATAGCCCATGGAGTCCTTAAAATACCGCATGTACCACTATATGCTAGTTTCTTGATGGGATGAAGTCTGTGATCTGTAAGGAGTTGGAGATGGATGATCTAAATCGAAACCACACTGAATACAAATTAAAGTATCTAATAAGTTCATAAAGAAATCATTTCGAGTAACAAAATAATAGTTGCTATACTTAAAAAAATTTTAAAACCAAATACATTCTTAAAAAATTAAAATTTAATACCCGACTAGCTTCTGAAGAATGATTTTGCTAATTTTGCACTAGTTGCGTCAATTGGGTCATTCGCTCCTCCAAGTTTTCATAACAATTCAATTTCTCCGTCAAAGAAGCCACTTGATTCTCCAATTGAGTCACTTTGGCATCCCTTTCTTGGCTTCTTACTTGAGCAATTGTAGGAGTGCTCTTGGCAGGATGCATACTTGGGGTTGGGCCAAATCCCACACCTTGAACCCGACCATTGCGCTCATTACCAAACACTTGAGCATATACATCATCTGGTGCCCATGCAATACTACCATATATATATATATATATATATATATGTTTAATACCAATACATGTATCATTTTGAATTGAACAAAATACTTGTCTATCTACAAAACAAAAACAACCACCTAAACTATGACAATATTAAACAAAGTACAATACTTCCAAAATGAATGTGGTTGTAACAAAATACTTGTCTACCTGTACTTAAAAAAAAAAAACAACCACCTAAACTATGACAATATTGTAACCAAAGTACAATAGTTCCAAAATAATTGTGGTTGTTCAAAACAACTATGTAATAACCCATGGAGTCCTTAAAATACTGCATGTACCACTATATGCTAGTTTCTTGATGGGATGAAGCCTGTGATCTGTAAGGAGTTGGAGATGGATGATTTAAATTGAAACCACCCTGAATACAAATTAAAGTATCTAATAAGTTCATAAAGAAATCATTTCGAGTAACAAAATAATAGTTGTTGTACTTGAAAAAAATTTAAAACCAAATACATTCTTAAAACATTAAAATTTAATACCCGACTAGCTTCTGAAGAATAATTTTGCTAATTTTGCACTAGTTGCGTCAATTGGGTCATTCGCTCCTCCAAGTTTTCATAACAATTCAATTTCTCCGTCAAAGAAGCCACTTGATTCTCCAATTGAGTCACTTTAGCATCCCTTTCTTGGCTTCTTACTTAAGCAATTGTAGGAGTGCTCTTGGCAGGATGCATACTTGGGGTTGGGCCAAATCCCACACCTTGAACACGACCATTGCGCTCATTACCAAACACTTGAGCATATACATCATCTGGTGCCCATGCAATACTACCAGTAAGGTCGGATGATTGCACACGATTTGATGACTCACTCAACAGTTCATTGATTTTTTCCTAATATTCAAAATTTGAACACATTAACACATTAGAAATTAACAATGTTAATAGATTCAATATTACACTTAGCAAATCATAATATTACTTACAATGTTGCCTTCTGCTATAGTGTTAACAGGAGTACAATCTTTATGAAAATGGAGTTTTAAATATACATTTGCACGTTCTACAGGATGCCCAAGTGTTGTTACCTAAATTATGGTAATTTCATTTATTTAATTAGGAATAATGGTTTCATACAAACTTAAGAACAATCTAATAAGTCATTTACAAGATAATTATTGAGTCATTACCATTTCTTTTACGTATGAAGCAAAGTTTTTTGAATCACCAGTATTTACATTTGTTTGCTTGGAACAACTGTTCTTGTTTTTCAAAGCAAGCTCCTACGTTAGAAATCTCCTTGAACACATTAGAATCTCCTCATCTAAGTAAAAATTAATCTCAAGCTAGTTAAACCACAAAACTAATAACAAAAAAAATTCAAAATTTACATAGTACAGAAAAATTACGTAGAAAAAAAAAATACAAGATTTACAAACTTATTCATAAACTTACAATGATTCTGCCTTTGATGCTCAAGTCTTTTTGCTCAAAAATCCAAATTTGAATAAGAATTTCCTGTACCAAAATCCAACCAAAACAAGCAAACAATAAAAATTAGCACAAAATTTCCATTACCCATTAAAGAAAAACCAAATCAAAGCAAACCCATAAGCCAAAACACAAAGACACCATGACCCATTAAAGAAAAACCAAATCAAAGTAAACCCATAAGCGAAAACACAAAGACTTACCCTTTAAAAAAACTTGAAGACCAAAAAAGAGAGGAAAAAGTATGGTGGTGGTAGTGGGTGGTAGTGGAGGTCGATGATGGCCGCGGTGGCTATGTTGGTGGCTAGAGAGGGAAGAGAATGTAGAAGTGATAAGGGGAGGAGGAGAATATAGAATAGGAAATGGAAGCTCTTTGTCTGAGTGAAAAAAAGAAAGACAAGAAAGAAAACAATGAAAAACGTGTAAGGGAAAAAGAAACAAAAGGGAAAAAGGAGGGACAAAAAGCGTGGGAACTGAAAAGCCACTTTTCAGTGAAATTTTTAGCGTGGGAAGAAGACAAAAATTTTGGGAACATATAGCGACGTTTCTAAAATGTCGCTATATGTTCCCTCCAAAATTTTTTTGGCATATATGGAGGGTCTCTTTAATAACTATAGCGACGTTTTATAAAAACGTCACTATAAACAAAATATACACCACTAAAGCTGTACTTTTTGCGGCGTTTTAAGAAACGCTGCTATTGTTTTGCATTACAATGATGTTGTTTAAAAAAAGGTTGTGAAAAGTTCACTCTTTAGCAGCGTTTTTTTAAAAACGTCACAATATACTACGTACAGCGGCGGATTTAAAAACTTCGCTAAAAAAAATGCCTCCTAAACCCAGTTTTCTTGTAGTGTATATGAGTTATGAAATGGATTTTGTTGTTTGGCAACCATGTGAATTGGGTTTCTTGAGAAATCATTGGAGATTTTGATTTATATGGGAGATTGGATTAATTTTAGAAAAATAGTTTCCTTGTATTTTGAAATGTCTTTGGCATATGTGGTTATAATTGTGGTGTTAACTATAAATTTGAGCAAGTAATATGAGCATGTGTCTTTTACTTACCAAGTGTTTGACAGATTGCTTGTATGAGCTATGAAATGGATTTTATTGTTTGGCAACCATGTGAGTTGGGTTTCTTGAGAAATCATTTGGGTTATTGATTTATATGGGAGATTGGGTTAATTTTAGAAAAAGGGTTTCCTTGCATTTTAAAATGTCTTTGGCATATGTGGTTGTGATCGTGGTGTTAAATATAAATTTATGCAAGTAATATGAACATGTGTCTTTTGCTTACCAAGCGTTTGATAAATTGTCTATATGTGTTATGAGATTGAATTTCTTGACTTGTGTTTTGATGATTGTTATATGAGGTTATGAGTTGTAATCCTAGTTGTTTATATGTACTAACACATGTAGTTTTAAGGTTTAATCAAGTCTCAAAGCTTTTGGCATAGGGTTAAAATTATAGTATTTTTCTTTTGTGACTTTATACAGATTTGAGTCAGATGCACTACATGATTTTTAATAAATTATAGAAAAATTATTTTGAACTGAATTTTTGATAGTACATACTAGACATATAAGAGCTTCTCCCTATTTAATTTCAAGCTTTTTGGATAAAACTAAGTAGACCAAACGAATTTTAAAAAGAGCTGGCCTGTTGCAAATTTAATCAGAAAGTATGATTAGAATGTTGAGACTATAAGGAATTTACTACAAGCTTTTGTTGTGTGGTCTATCTTGTAAGTTTATATGTGCTTTCTTTGACAAGTGTTTTACTTTGGTTAATTTTATCATGGTTTGGTAATGACATGCTTTGTATTAAGTTGGTAAATGCACATTGTTTGTGGTAGGAAAATAAAAAGTGATAGAATTTTAAAATATTAATCAAATAAAAAATTATTGAGACTATAACTTGATAATCCCCTCCCTTTGGCCATGTCACATTCAAAAGCTCTTAGGAGAAAACATGGGATTTCTTCTTAAGGAAAAGCTCATCAACATCCAATTTGTTGTTTATGATATGTTGACATATCAGTATGAAAAATCAGCAATTAGACAATAATATTTTGATTTTTCATTATAAAGCAAAAATGAATTAACTCCATGCAATAACCAGCTTATTTGAGTTGTTAGCCTACAAACATGTAAATGCACTCATAACGAGAAGTGTTATATCTATAATATTTTTATAACAAAATTTAAATGGCAGGTTGATATTAGTTATAATTTGTACTCGTCATTGAAATTAGTTTTTTGTCCACCAATAATAATTTACCGTTTAAAATTTATTGAGAAAATGTTGTAAATGTACCGATTCTCATTTACACCCAAACAAGTTTTTTTTTTTTTCTTCCTTTTTTTTAATTAATTAAGTCATAGCTCAGGCTAGCAAGAGATAAGAACAAAAAGACATTAAGAAGGGCTTTTTGTAATTTCCACCTCAAGCCCAGCCAGATTCTCGAGAAAACTAGATCCGTGATGTATAGAACTTTTTTTTTTTTTTCCTTAAGCCCATTCAAGAGCTCTTGGCCCAATTGGTTGAAACTTCTTCATAGCCCACTAAAAGGGCCTTTTACATTAATTTTAATCTGCTTTAGAAGGCGTTTCTTCTTTTAAAGAGGAAGTTAGCACTACAACTTTACCACAATTTTATCATATGGTGACCTATGAGTAGTAGAATCATAAACTAATTATTTTATTTTCACCACTTATAACTTGCTACTTAGGCAAATTGTGGTAAAAATAGTGGAAATTATTGTAGCACTAGATTTATTCTCTTTTAAAATGACATGAAAATAAGTAAGATGACGTGTCATATTAAAGATATGGCACAATCTTGTTGGTCTTGGAGTGTCAACCTTGTATTTCAAACTACTTAATAATTTCCCTTGTTGAATTAGGTCATGATTAATTAAAGAGTTATTTAAGGTGTATCCATATAATAATTACACAATTATTACAAAACAAATACAAACAAGGAAATATTTTGTTATTAGGATCATATCATAAGGTAAGGGATACCTTTCAAAATTCAAATTTAAAAACAAACAAATTTTCCTCAAAAAGAAATTGAAAAAAAAATTAATTAGCAATTAAAAGTCTCTCATAAATAAATAAATAAAAAAAAATCAAATAATCAAATCAGATGCGGAAAATCACAAATCAAATCAAATTTGAAATTTCCCTACTTATGAAAACTACTTTATTCATAGAGTCTAATTAATTTAATTCAAATCATTTTTATTTACTCCAAATGTCAGATCATCCATAAAGAAAAGAAAATATATTCAAAACTCTAAGAAATTGATCTAAGCCGACTAAAGAAAAGACCATTGATTAATTTAAATTAGCCTTATCATAGAGCTCCACAATAAATGTAAATTAAACTAATTTAAGCATGCATATGCATGAAATGCGTACGCCAACCATGCTTGAGGCATGCACACTCACCCTCATTTAAAAATAGTCATTCTTCCTTTTAGAATTATCTTTCCCTCAAAAAAGAAAGAAAGAATTGAGTTCTCTTGAGTATGATTGTTTTTTTAAGCTTGAAAAGAGGAAGTTGATAGTGTAAGAATGATCACATTACCCGTTCCTCACGAAATATTTGAAGCTAGAAAGTTTCAAAGGAATTCATGAAAATAGCCGTAAGATGAGTTATCTAGCCACCCAAAATTATGGATAATACATTCAATTTCTTTAACTTGTTCCCATTCTTGGTTCAATTCTGACAGAACGGCCTTGTCAAGGAAATAGAGGTTTTGAGAGTGAACTTCTTCTTTGAGATCTTCTAAATTCATCGACACCATGAGGTATGGATATTGGTTAGTTCTTGCATGGACAACTTGGTGTCCTGTTCCTGATGAGTGACGGGTAAAAGAATCTCATGTTAAGCATT